>NW_021318921.1:783275-805275 GCF_001605985.2 Dendrobium catenatum
AAATAATAAAATACTATTAAAATAAATAATAATAATAATAATATTTTTTATTATTTATAGTCCATTTGATCATCCAACCTCCCTTCAATGATTGACAAGTCAATCTTGTCTTTGTTCCAGCAATTATCGAACGAGCGCCACGTTACAGAACTATGGAGATCGCCGAGAGATCTCGCAACTACGAAGTAAGCGATGGCGACGTTCGAGGTTGGATTAGAAAATTTTTGACGTTTGTTAAAATTTTTATAATATTTATTTTATTAATGATGTGTAAATATCTTAACATTTCATTATTTTTTATTTAAAATTGAAATGATTGATGTTCCCTTAGAATATTCTAACATAGTCCTTAGGGGTGTTAATTTGGGTCATCGGGTCAAGTTCGGGTTTAACCCGATTTGATTTTGGTTTAAACGGGTTGATCCAAACCCGACCTATTTTTGCAAAAGGGTTAGATTTTTCCACCTGAACCTGACCCGTCGGGTTACTGGTGGGCCAGACCCGACCAGCGAACTGGGGTGCCGTGGGCTGAGTCCGAATGAGAGTCCTTCGTGCGGGAGTTTGCGTCAGGAGTCGAGCTGTGTGCGGGGAAGGCCGAGTAGTGCGGGGTCGAGCCGCGTGCGAGGAACAGAAGAAGGCCGAAGGGCAGCAGGGCAGCACTGCAGCCAGTGCGGGACGACGGGAGTGCAGTCGTGTGGGACGGTGGTTTGGCTTGCGGCGCGGGTTCAAGTCGCGAGCACAGCTATGTAGGCCGGCGTGCACAGAGGTCGAGTGTGTTAGCCGTTAGTGCGACTGTGGGTCAAATTTTGACACCCCTAGGCTTCGTTGGGAAGACTTTCTTATTGCATTTTAAAGTTTCTTTTTAATGCAAAATCTGCTATCACAAATAAAGCCTAAAATTGTTCTAATCATTTGGACAAAATTTTTATAGCTTTTTAAAGTAACTTTTTAGCAAACAGATTTTTTATTCTTAAAAATTTTGTATTATAAAGTTACTTTAGAAATTAGTAAAACAGACGTCCTTAAAGAAGCTATAATTTTATCAAAATATAAATATTTAGTTTAAGTATTATTTTCTGTTAATCCCTTAGTTCTCTCTTTTAGCCATCTGGTATTTACAAGATGCCAAGTGGAGCACGAGCACTAAAAACATGTGATTAAAGCTTTAATTACGAGTTTAATTAGGGAGGAAGAGATTAGGGCCGTCCAAAAATGAACTAATTTAAATTAAATCATGTTGACTTCATTAAATAATTTGGAATTAGAAGTGGCTTTCATTTGTGACAGTTCTTTGTCATTATTTTTTCGCTGCTTCCAAGATATTTTTTTATTAGAAACCTGCTGTAAAAAATAGTAAGAAAATTATGCGAAACAAAACATAACTCATACCGTGAGCCAATTTCGAGCTAATTTAACTTATTAAAATTAACCACCATTAATTTTAGGGTTGTAGATGAATCTGTATGCTAAACAAGTTAAGCTTAATTAGTTTAAGGCTTCGTTTGAGATGACTTTTTTACTGTTTCTAAAAGTAGTTTTGTTGTACAAAAATTAAGCTGCTTTAAGAAGCAATAAGAAAATCATCCCAAACGAAGCCTAATGCTTCATTTGGGACGACTTATTTACTGCTTTCTAAAATAGCTTTTTAGTACAAAAATTTTTATTTCAAGAAACTTTCGTACTAGAAATCTGATTTACAAAGTAGTAAGAAAGCTATCCCAAACAAAGCCTAAAGCTCATTTATGATCGCTTAATAAGCTTGAATTTTTTAATGAATTCGGGACTGATAAACATATAAGTTCGAATATTTTGATGTTCGATTCGGTTATGATAATGAACAATATCATTTAAAGCTCGAGAATAAATTTGTTAAGAAAATCGATTATAATTTGTTAATATGCTATTTAATATGTGATTATATGAGAATTATATTCTTTTTTCTATTAATTTTAATATTAAATAAGCTATTTCTAATGCATACAATTAACATTAAAAATTAAGCAAGTTGCTCAACAACCATCATTAGTCGGTAAGTTGCGCTTATTTTATATTTTATAATTGCTAATGGCAATGTTGTAGAATTTTACAAGTGGTAGAAAGCCATCTGTACGTGGGAAAGCTCTTGTGCGCATCGCATATATATTTTTTTAAGTGTGATGGGGGTGCGAGGCGAGTGTCCGCATACGAACAATATAGTATTTTAACTTATAAGAAGATAATTTATGTAAAGAAAAGTCATTATTTAATTCATATATGTAAATAAAAGTTTGAATTTATGTAAATATAGAACTGTGTTAACCGAGTTTAGGGTTTGCACCTGGCACTTGCAGAATGTAACAACTTAATAATTTTTGAAAAAAATAAAATAAATGAGAATCTTAATTTTTATTTGAATTAGAGCATTGCGACGCTGGGTTTGTGAGCGTTGATGCGCTGGGCCTGTGAGCGTTGCGGCACTAGAATAATCGTTGTTGTATTGAAGGCTCTGTTATACAGTAATTCTGAATTCAGCATGTGCGCTGCGACGCTATGCCATCAACGGTATATATATAATTTCTTCAGTCACTCGCCTCTCTCACCCCTTAAGTAGTGTTATGCCGTTGAAGGAAAAAAGAGAAGGGGAAGGAAGAAGGAGAGAGGAAGAGAAAATTCAGATTTTGGTCGTTGATTTGCTTCGCCACTTATATAGAAATTGTTCAGATTGTGGTTAGTAATTTTTACCTATTAATGTTTTCAAAGATTTTGATTTTGACTGTTTGATTTTTTTAATTGATTTTTTTTTTTCGAATTTAGTGAACTTCTATAGTGTAATTTTTTATATATTGTAATATTGATTATTCTGAATATTTGACTGGTTAATTTCATAATGTCATCAGGTAATATAAAATTTATTACATTTTATACGATTTGCATAAAATAATAATTTCAGTATTTTAATATGAGCATACTGTTAATACAATCATTGTGAATGAATATGAGCATGTGATTGGGCAAAAATTGTTTGCTATTATTTTTACAATATTGTAATAATAATGTGTGAAAGCAAACTAAGGCTGATGATTTACTAATGTTGATGGATACTGACTAACTGACTTGTACAGTATAGTGGGCCGACATGTCTTCCTTTAAATATAGCGGTTTGATCTTATTCTCCATTAATACATGTGGTTTATTGATTGAGAGTTTTAAGAAGTTCATTACTGAGCCAAAAGTTACTGACATACTAACTATTAAATAATGAAAAAAATAATGTGCAAGCTAGAACTCACTTATTTAGTGTGATTACCAAAATGCATGTTATTGCAATGTTGTCATTGTACTATTTTATCGTTCTACTGATTACTGCTATTTTTGTTGTACTATTTTACATATTATTGCCACCAATTTTATTGATGTTGATATTACTACTACTGATTCACTATTATTGTTACTATTATTGATTCACTTTTTACTAATTGTTACTGAGCACGTCATTCCTTTACTGAGTACGTGATATAAGATCCTAATTAATACTAATATAAAATATATGAATATAATGTATATACTTTTATATATTTTTCTAATAGTACTGCATTGCTATGTATTCCAATAGTATTTATAGATGTTTTAGTTTTATTGATTTATATGATTTTCTTATTGATTTGTTAGTATTGCCAAGAAATATTATTTAAGAAGGATTATTTACAGCTTTATTAATTTGACATTAGTACTAGTTTACTAGTTTATAGATTTTACTATTTTCATACTATACTATTTTATTGGTCTCCATATTGATTGTTATATTGTTTTACAGATTTTACTGTTATTGCATATGATTTAGTGACAAGCTGAGATTTGTAGCTCATTATATGTGGTTTAAATAATTTCAAATAAGGGAAACGAATAAAGAGTGTGAGATTGATCAATTAAGTAATTCCTCATGTTTTATTGCTATTTGTTTTTCTTTTTTTTTTTGTATTTATATATTCTTTTGTACACATGAGTGAAAAGATGGGTGTTGTATTTGTATGACTCATGGATATTTTTCATAATTTTTGGAGTATGAAAATATATTTATATTAATATTTTGATCAATAGATTTATTTCCCTTGGTATTTATTTTAAAAAGAAATTAGATATCTATAGTTATTGTCATTATTAAAAAGATAAAAAATATTTATTTCTAAATTAGATTATAGGGCATGACACATGATCATCATTCAGCTTGTCTTAGTCATCTCCACTTATGAGATTTGGTGGAGGTGGCCGACTCCAAAAATCTTTTTTCAATTTCCTCAACAATGATGAATCTCAAAAGAAGAAAGGAGAATGAGGAGAGGAAGAATTGAACAAATGGTTATCAAAATGAGTATTCAGGTCGAGTTCGGGTAGAACTTGGAAGGGACCTGGGTCTAATTCAGTTGGCCTGAACCCAATCTGATTTTGTAAAAATGTTAGAAATTTAGACTTAGATCTGAATCGCAGGGTCATTGGGTTGACTTGATCAGAGATGCAGATAGATTGCTGTGTGAGCATGAGCTGCGGACTGTGCTGCGAGCGAGGGTGGCCTAATGGGACTGTGCGAGAGCGTGAGTGCAACCGCCCGAGCAGGCAATTACATTGGTGTGAGCGGCAGAGCTGGTGAGAGCTTACATGCCCTTGCGAGCGAGTGTGGGCATAGTGCGTATGGGTAATGGGGTGTCCAGGCGTGCGCTATGCGCGGGGCCGCAAGCAAGGGCGAGTAGCGTGGGTGTATGCCGCGTGAGTTACGTGCGTGTTGCAGGAGTAACCAGACAGCCATATATGGGGTAGGTATGAGCCAATTCAAGTTGATTCTTGGTTGTCGGGTTTACCTGAACACGACTTGAATTATAAACGGATCCAAAATAGGACCCGAAGCAAACCCGTTTCTTTATCATGTTGACCCGAACCCAATTTTTTTGGGCAGAAATTTTGGTCTTGTCACTTATTGGCACTCCTAATTGAACAACATAATGATGAAAACAGGAGGAAGATGAAAATTGGATGCTTCCATCGCAAATCACTAGCTAACGAGTGAACAGAAAAGGATGAAAACTCTAACTCCTCGTTCCCTTCTCCAGGAGCTAACTGGACTTAAGTAGGAACCCCTTGAGCCCATTGCTTCCTTCTACACATTATGTGATGTAGTGGATCGTCGGAAGATGATACCTGCAAGAAGGATTTGAGATTCCCAATCCAGGGAAGAAGAGGAAGAGAGCTTTTCAAAGCTTCAAAGACTAAAATATATCATTCAATACTTTCTTCTTCTACAAGACCTCCTATTTAAGAGAGCAAAAAAAAGAGTATTCTAGAACAAAATGGATAAAGTACTCCTAAGGACTATCCTAGTTTAAAATGCACCGCATCATTATGGAGGGAGACTGAAGATGTTTGAAGATAAAGGATCGACAGTGTGGTGACATGGTAACAATATTCTAACAAGCATACGTTATTTTTTATTTTATTTTTAATATTTTGAATGCTCTGTATGCAAACAATAAAGTTAAGATGCGAAATATATAAATCAAATAGTTTTAAGTCCCATGTAAATTACCCTAATAAACATAAATCTTGACCATGGCTAAGAAGGCTTTAAACTTAATTTGGGCCATGTTGGCAAAAAATCAATTTTCATGATTCTAATGATGTCAATGTTTACTCTTTGATTAATATGAATATGAACATGTTTAAAGCGTAAGAAAAAAAAAATACAAACTATTTAAATTTTAAGATATCAGATTTATTTTATAATTTAATTTTCCAATATTCCATACTACATTCATAATTTTTAAATTTATTATAGAATTGGATGTTAATAAGAGATTCTTGACCCTATTTAGGGGTGCAACCGAGTCAAGCCGACTTGCGAGCCGGCTCGGACTCGACTCGGTAACAGGCTCGACGAGTCGAGCTTATCGAGCTCGCGAGTCGAACTCGAACACGAGTTTGAGCTTTATAAACTTAGGCGTTATTTTGCAATTTTTTATTACATTATTTTATTTTTTGGAGATAACATAAATCAATTTTATGGTGTCTATTGAAGAATATGGTACCTATTTATGCTGTATGAAAACAAAAATATTGGGATTATAAAAAAAGTAATTATTATTTCTTAAAACCAAATTTTATTAAAAAAATTGTTAATTATTAGATAAAATAAATATAAAAAAAGAAAAATTGAAAAAGTAAAAAATGACAACATCAGCAACAAATTATGAATTTGTTTTTGTCAAATAATATTAAGAAATTAAAAAAAAAAACTATATTAAATTAATTTTAAATAATTGAGATAAAGTTAATTATATTTTCTAATTCATCTCTTTAGACTCGGTGACTTTTGGGTCAAACTGGGCTGAATTTGTGTGACCGATTTAACGTCACAATCCAAGTGAATAGAGGAGTCCTGAGGCTCCATCCAAGTGGCAAGTTTGGAAATTTCGTCGAACTTTACAGAAAGCATTTGCTTTCCAATACTTCAATAATTAATTGTTGAATGCAAATGAGTCAAAGTTTATGTCGAGTTACTTCTCATTTGAGCTTGGTTTTTATTTAATTGGGTTCAAGCTCGAGCTCGAGAACAAGGTTAATTGTACGACTTCGAGTTAAGAAAGCGAGAAAATACATATTTTTTAATAAAATTTGAAATCTTTTTTAACAATGTGGTACTTAAACAGCAAAATGATTGGGAGCTAATGAGTTAGTTTGAGATTGGTTCAAACTTAACTCGTTAGCTAATCGAGCTATGAGGCCCGTTTGATAAATACAGTCATTATGATTTGTTTGTTTACAAGCGATAATAATAGAGCCTCTCATCATTTCAATATGGAATCTAATATAGTTGAAATCTTAGGGGATGAGAAGATAGTGCAATATTAGAACCTTATGTAAAAATATGATATAAATGGACATATGTGGAGATAGACTTATTATAGGCAGTCAGGTTTGAGGAAGGAGTAGTGAGATTCAACTTCTGAATGGAGATGAGGGTTATTAAAGAAGTAGAAGTAGGAGGCAAAGATTGAATTTTAACTAGGGATCAAAAAATACTAATATTAACGGCAGCAGAGGCATATGAGTGTCCAATAATAGGCGAAACACATGAATTACATATGAATATAAATTTGGACTTAGCATCATTAGAGAAGATATGATGATAATTAGTATAATCATTACTAAAAGTATTACAAGAAGTGCACCCCTCCAACTTCAATCATAAATCATACATTGAAGTTTCATTTTTGCAAAGGTTGATTTGATCAATATTATGGAGTGAAGATCTAGTATTGATCAACAAGAATTCAAGCAAAGATTATCGTGGATTTAGTGGTCGTGAGATGAGCCATAGAAAGAGGGTTCCTAACTTTAATAGATATTTTCAAGATAGCCAAAATATTCTAATAATATAATGATAAATTTAGAATCTTCATCCAGACTGAGATTGTATGATTTCTAATAACACAATGATAAATTTGAGATTATTATCTAGATTGAGATTGAATGATTGTTTGAGAGGTAGGATGTTTGAGGAGCTTAATTATTCTGTGCAGACGTCGAATGTTGTTCAGAGACCAACCAGAATGTTCGTACTGTTATGTATCGTATCTCGGTGCCGCTAACATTGCACATTCTGGTTGGTCTCTGGACGACATTCTGCATCCGGTCTCCACATAAAATAATTTCTCGTTTGAGGAAAGATAGAGAGGATGACCATGCTTCCAAGATTTATTATGGGATGCCAAGATTAGGGTTTGATAGAAGGGAAGAAAATTTATGAGAGATTGAGGAAAGGGGATAGTTACACGGAATAAATTTGAATGGTAGAAAATGCCAACAAAAAGAAACTCATGTAGAATTTTAATAGGTATATATTGTTATGGGCATTAGGAAGGTTAGCCAAAGGGGAAAAAGCTGAAGCTACAATTTGCCGGACTCTGTTAGGTTTAGGACCGAGGACTGGCGACTCACTTAGTGGAAAAGTTATTACGTCTGGTTAAAAACCGAACGGGTCCGAATGTATACCGAGCAATACCGAGTGCCAAATACCGAGTATTTGGTGACGTGACGCGCAGTTATTGGCCTGAACGCGTTGGGCTGACCGGACCTAATAATTACTCCACTTAGTGTGTCTACCAGAGAAAATATCGCCACGTTTCATCTTCATTTTTTAACAACTCACACGTGTCACCAGCCAGATGTCACTATCCCCCACCAGGGGCATTATCGTAAAATCTCTCTCCCTCCTCAGTGTCAAAACCAAAACATAGCCGCTTTCTTTCTGTCTTGACCCGTTTCTGATCCGTCTTGCTTCTTCTCCGGCCATCAACGACGGAGTTCCGGCAAAACCATACCTTTCGTACTCATCTCTTCTTCTTCACTCCTGTTTGTGTTAAAGATGTTAGCTTTTGTGTGACTGGTTCTCGTTTTAATGGATATCGAGCTGGTGAAGCAAGAAACGGAAGAGCTCTCGTATCCCAGGGACCTTCTTCGGCGGCTCTCCGGCGCAAGATTCAGCAACGAACATCCTCCTATAAAGCGTGAGATGGAGCCGGAGCTAAGCCTGGGGCTTTCTCTTGGGGGATGCTTTGCCGTGGAGCCAAGAGAGATGCGACTCGTGCGGTCCTCATCTATTGCGACGCTCTCAGTGTTCTCAAACGAGCCAGCCTCTTCATCTCTTGTGCGAACTTGCTCTCTTCCCGTAGAGGCTAACGAGGAGAATAGGAAGCGGAAGGAGATGCAGAGCTTGAAAAGGCTGGAGGCGAAGAGGAAGAGAACGGAGAAGAGAAGTAGTTCAAGGACGCCGATGGCGTCTGCGGGTAGTGGGGATCCGAAGGAGGAACCGAATCGGGCGGGGGCGCTGCGGAAGAGCAGTTCTGAATTTGATGGAAGAGCGTTGGAAGGTATGGATTCGTGGTAGAATTGATTTGATCAGTTTCGCCTTTTACTGGATTTAGAAGAACAGAAGGTGTTTGTTTATTGATCGCTTTGACTACAATTTTACCTATGTTTAGAGTTTTTGGGGTTGGGAGAATTGGTTGGTTTTAGTTCGCTTTATCTCTTTGGAAATGAGTATTCTTCTTTTGATTAGATCTCTTCTCTTCTTATCTCTTCTTAGTTACCGCATGTCCAGTCTCTTCCTTAGAAGTTTCGTTTCTTGATTTGAGTTTGCTCTCTGTTACTATTTAGCTTCAGGAGATGCACAAGTTATATGAGTTTTTTTTCCCCTTTATTGTGGTGCAGTTATACTGTGTAGATATGTTATTGAGGAATGTTTGGCACTCATGAAATTAAAGCATTTTTCTGACTTATCTTAATATGGAATCTTATATATAAGAGGAGGATGGTGCACGAGAAGGAGGTGGGCCAAATCACATCTTTTAATGATTTATGTCAGTCATGTACAGGCTGTTGAAATTGTGCTGAATTGAGTGGGCGCAAAGAGCATTTCTCTGTAATTTTTACAGTCTTCATTGAATTTTGCTGAATCTCATTCCACATGCATTTTTTGAGTAGTGTATGAGATGTCTACTTTATTTTTCATAAACAGTTATGCACAGTTGTAGCATATATGCCATCTTTTCCCTTGCTTCTTAAGATTTGCTTAAACGCTTTAGTTTACTTCAGAGGTTCCATACAAATAACTGTTCTGTAGTTTCATTCTTTACTTATGCCTCAAAACTCCCAAAATTTTAAGTTGAGCAACGTAGTGGAACGTATTTCCAACCTCTTTATTCACTTTTATAGGATGGCTTCACATGATGCTATAGTGTAATCTCTCTCTTGTGGGCTTCCTTCTCTAGGAGAAATTATTTCGTGTGGACTCTGAACGTAGAGGATCGTTTGGATCCCGCATATGGACTGTGTAAGAACTAAGTATTGATTGCATATTTAATGCATATTTGTAGATATGCAGCAAATACTCACTAAATACTCAGTAAATACTTACAACTAATGATTGGCTTAGTATTTGTTGCATATCTATAAATACGCAGTAAATACGCAGTCCATATGCAGCATCCGGATGATCCTCTATGTTCGGAGTCCGCAAAGAATAATTTAGTGGTCATGAGAGTTCATAGTTACCTGTTTGTTTAGGTTCCTGTTGGAAAATTTAGGATTACAATTTGCAATATGCAAGGTTTGCTGATGCCGATTGATCGGAAAACCACTCCAAGTTTGCTATGAGAATACTGACGACACTTGGGGGGCCTGATTGGTCTCAATCTTGATGGCATTTCTTTGGGACTGTATTTGCTATCATGTTTCATGCTTTTATTTGCATAACAAAGAACTAGGATTCTATTGAAAGAATGCATATTAGGTTCTTTTTGCTGATCCACTTACAGTACTCAAGCAAAAATTTGATTTTTTTCATCATCGTTTGTTTACAGAATCTGAGATCTCAAGCTTAAGCAACTCTTCAGTTGTTACTTCATTGCCCGACTCGGGTCGCAAGTCAGCTGCTGCAGATTCATTACCGCCGCGACTAAGATCCCTCAATTCCTTGCAAAATGATGATAAAGCATTGAAGAGGACTACTAGCAACTTATACACACCGAAAGATATGGGAAGAAATATAATGGATGAGATGCCTTGTGTGTCAGTTAAAGGAGATGGCCCCAATGGTAGGAAGATTGACGGTTTCCTCTACAAGTACAGGAAAGGTGAAGAGGTAAGGATTGTCTGTGTTTGCCATGGCAGCTTCCTTACTCCGGCTGAGTTTGTCAAGCATGCTGGAGGAGGCAACGTGACTCATCCTCTCAGGCATATTGTTGTTAACCCTTCTGCTTCAGTTTATTTCTAATGCTTCATATGCAGATTTCAGATGACTTCGGCTTCGTTTGGGACGGCTTTCTTAATGCTTTTTAAAATAGTTTTTTAACACAAAAGTTTAATTTTTTATACTAGGAAGCTGCTTTAAGAAGCAGTAATTCGTCCCAAATGAAACCTTCATCAAGTAAGCAAGCTTGATCTGTTACTGAAGTACCAAGAGGGAAGGGAAGTCTCCACTTTCTCTCCTTTTTCTATTCCCTTGTCATGATGTATTTTGCCTTTTGTTTTTTCTTTGATGAATGAGAGAAGGATAATGAAGAGTTCCTTAGTTGGTTGCTTGTTTGATTCCTTCCACTTTTCTTGTACTGCAGGCGATGATTTACATGTTTACTTGTTGGTATCCATGGGACCATGTCTCTTAATGATGTTCAAACTTGTCTTCCTGATTTCTTTTTTCTTGTTATTGCCGTAATGTCTCTTACTGCAAAGAACATGACAAATGAACAGCTTCTCAGTTCTCACCTTTCTTGACTCCTTGGCCTTGCTTTCTTTCTTTCATCCCATTCTTATGGACATTCTGGTTTTATACGTTTGATGTTGGTGACTATGGGAAGGGGTGAAAACGAGCCAAGCCGAGCTAGACCCGCTCCTGGCTTGAGCTTGATTACTTGATCGAGTCTGTGCTCAAGCTTAATTTTTTGAATTCGAGTTGACTCATCTGCCAGCTTTTGTATTATGAAAGAAAAAAAATAATTGATGAAATGAAAAAAAAAAGGAAAGTTAGAAGGAAAATGGTTAGAAATCACTTGATATGAGTGATATATAATTTTAAAATATTTTTAAGGGGTTGGAACCGGCTCAAGCTTGACGCATTAGCTCATCAAGCTTAGCTTACGAGCCATCTATCAAGTCAAGTTCGAGCTGGCTCGCGAGTCGAATTCACTCATTCACATTCCTTACCATTGCTCTTGTGCTTTTGGAGAGGTCAGGTTTGGACTGAAACATATTCTTAATCAGCTAATTAATTGACCTTTAAATTAAATGTGACACTTAGAGCTTGTTTCGAATAGTAGAAATAATTTTAGGGGGTGTTTGGCTTAGCATCTGTAAGAAAAGAAAAAATATATATATATAAAAAAGCTTATAGAGAAGCAATTTTTGAAATTTAAGTGTTCTATTTAAAAATAATTTAAATTAACAATGCACTAATTAAGATTATTTTTCATATTACGAATATATTAAATTCATAATTATTTCAGAGTTCAATTATTTTTATAGATAAAAATTTGGTGAGATGGCACAATGAGGTGAAATGAGCAGCTAAATAGCTTTCATTAGAAGATTGGATCACATATGATCTAATGCTTGTTCCTGTTCTAGCATGTTATTACTAAATGAAATGGATTTGTCATAAAGACTTTAATAAATTTAGGTCATAAAATGAAACTCAACAACTACGCTGTTAAAGTGATTTTAAAGAACTATGTATGTTTATTCAAATAAGTAGGGGTGTTAATATTTGACACTACCCAAAATTTGACCCGAAAAATTTCGAGTTCGGGTCAACCCCTTTGACATACGAGTTGGGTTCGGCAAGTTCACCCGTTTCAAAAATCGGGTTGGGTTTGGGTTGACCCGGAAACCCGAAAGTGATCCAGGTTGACCCATTTAGAAAAACCTAATTGATAACCCGGCCTACCGTTGTACCACAGCTATTTCGCTCGTACAACAGTCTGTCTATTTGCACAGGCGCACAGGCACAACCCTCTCACGTTTTTGCTTGTATGCCAGCTGGCCTAGGACATCCAAACTCCAACGTCTGCGTAGCCCGTGCAGCGACATGCACAGAGCGGTGTCGCACTATTGTTGCCATCCAGACTAGCCGCAAGGCCCGCAGCTACGGCGACCCAGGCCTAGCCTCTGGCCACGCCGCACGGCCCGCGCTCCCCTGGCCTCGTCGCGCTCTACCAGGATCCCTCACACACGCATGCAACTGTGCCTGTTTCATGTTGGCGAGTCGGGTCAGTTCAACCCAATAATCCGCACGAGTCATTTCCGGGCTGGGACCTATTAGGGTCAAATTGTTTAAACCCGGATCAATCAGGGTTCAACCCGAACTTGACCCGCGTTCCCGTTTTGACACCCCTACAAATAAGTTTAATCGGGTTACTCTTACATAAGGGCGTCAAAATAGGTCAAAATGTCAAGCTCGGGTCCGATCTGAAATTGAATTGATTCGAATTCAATTAATCAGAACACAACTTGCTAGTAACCCTAACTGATGACCCATTTAATTAAAAAATATTATTATTAACTTACAAATCATAAATTTTAAATTAATTGATAAAAATAAAAAGGCTATACCAACAAATAAATGAATTTAAAGAAAAAAATATTAAACATGTCATTTTTGAGTCAAAGTTGGATTGTCAGGTCAACCTAACCCAGCCCATTTAATAAACGGGTCTGAATAAATGACCCATATATGGCCCGTTTATTAAACGAATCAATTTGAACATGAATTTTTTGGTCGGATTAGGTTCAGGTTGATGTGTTACTTTACATGACTCGAAAGATATGAACATTGCAATTCAACAGTAGGGCAAATGAGTATTTAATGATAGGTGGAGTAATACATTATCTACTCCAATCCTCCTAAAACTTGCCAAATCAATTTTACTTGGATAGTTTATTTTAATGCTTGATCAAGTTTAGTTTTACAAGTCGCCGTTCTTTATTATTGTATGATGCACAAGTAGAGCTGTCAAAATCGGGTCACGGGTCGGGTTTCGGTTCAACTTGGAACTTATCCGACACTACTTGACCCAACCGGAACCTGGCCAGTTTTTGCATGCAGGTCAGCTTTTTCAACCCAAATCCGACCCGCATGAGTTGTTGGGTTGACCCGACCCAGCCCGTGGCAGATGCCACGCGACTCACAACCCCAAAAAATCAACTCTCTAAATTAATAAGAAAAAAAATTTGTGATAGTTTATATGAATAATATAACAATCTCATTAAAGTTTCACAATTCTACTAACAACCAAGTTTCCTGATACAATGGGAAATACGCAGATTTAATATTCCAGGAAGTAACTTCGAAGCTAAGGCCTTTTGGAGGACGTAGACCTCTTTGGCTTTTTGCTCAGCCTTTATGATGCCAAAACTTGTTGGAATTAGCCATTTGAAAGCAAAGGTTGGATGGTGACTGAAGAATAAGAGCAAATATTACGCAAGTTGAACAGCTGATTGACATCATTACCGATTTGATATACTAATCAAAATTTATATTATATTCATCGCATAATAGTGGCTTTGTTTGGAGTAATTATTACGTCCGGTCAAATCCGAACGTATCTGAATGTATACCGAGCAATACCGAGTGCTCAATACTGAGTTTCAGGTGATGTGACGTGTGGTTATTAATCTATGAACACGTTCGGTGACCGGACGTAATAATTGCTCCTTTGTTTGGGGCGACTTTTTATTGCTTCTAAAAACAACATTTCAATTTAATAATTATAATTTTTATACTAAAAAGCTGATTTAAAAAACAGTAAGAAGGTCGTCCCAAACGAAGCTTTAGGCTTTGTTTGGGATGACCTTTTTATTGCATTTTAAAACGGAGTATTAGTACAAAAATTAAAAATTTTATAGTAAAATAATTTTGTATTTAAATTCCATTTTAAGAAATAATAACAATTTTCTTATTGCTTCTTAAAACATCTTAAATTATACTAAAGGTTGCTATAAGAAATAATAAAAAAGACGTGGAATTACTCAAATGAAACTTTAAATTTTGTTTGGAGCGGCTTTCTTACTGCCATCTAAAATTACTTTCTGGAACAAAAATTAAAAAAGAAAAAAGATTTTTATGCTAAAAAAGTATTCATAAAAATATAAAAAAACCCTATCTCAAAAGAAACCTTAATAATTTTAGATTATCAGACCTGTTTTTATTAAAAAGTGTTCATAGCCCAAGATACTAAGAGCCTGTCCTTATCAAAATCCAGTAGAGCCACTGCTGGCTGGAAAAGGCAGAGAATGACGTGTTAGCTAATCCACAAAATACTTTTGCATTTTAAAAATTTGAAGAGATTGCAATCTTTCAGATTTTGATTGGCTTTGGTGTGTTGAGCTGTTGAGTAAATTGGATGATCTCTCAGCCAGATTAGAAAAATTATTCTGTGTGGTCATCGGATCGTTCGAAAGCGAATCAGAATGTGTCATGTCATCCGATACACAACAAAAAAGTGACGTTGCGCGTCCTGATTCGCCCCCGGACGGCGTTCTAGCGAGTAAAGAAGTTCGAACTCCTTTGAAGAAGTTGAAGGCTAGATGAATAAAGTTTGGGTGCAATTCAACTTGTTTATTTATATGTACAAACAAGTTTATTTGTTATTCAACACATAAATTATTATATGTTTAATGTTAAACTTGATGATAGCTCGTATATTATTTAATTAAATTTTGGAAAAATATAACTGATTTAATTGATTATTTGATAATAATATGTTATATATTTATTTATTAGTTTATGATTCTTTTTTATTCCCATTTTTAATTTATGCAATTCCACCTCTTGTTCCACACCTTTACGTTTCATCACTTTAAGGCTATTTTACGAGCTGCTTTTTTACTACTTCTTTAAACAGTTTTTTATAGTATAAAATTTTAATTTTTGTACTAAAAAGTCAAAGTTTTTTATAAGAAAAATGCTTTAAAAATCAATAAGAAAGCTGTCACAAATAAAACTTGGGATGACTTTTTTTTGCTTCTTAAAACAGCTTTTTAATGCAAAAATAAAAAGCTACTTTAAAAAGCTGCTTTAAGAAGTACTAAGAAAATCGTCTCAAATTAAACCTAGTCCCCTCAATAGCTAGGAACTTTTATTATGTCAGAACACCTGACGTAGCTCTACATGCGGACGCCAATAAAATGTCGCCACGTGCTCTTACTCTTTACCATGCGACCCTACGACCCGACCCGGACCGGATCCCGGTATTGCTATGTTCGTGTATTGCTGGTATTACTAGGAATTGCTTGACAATAATGAGAAATATCGCTCTTTCAAGACCAATACCGAGCAATATCGAGCAATACATAGCAAAACTGGGGTATTGTTCGATATTGCTCGGTATTGCTAGGTATTAGTCTGGATAGAATGTTATTTCTCGTTACCGAGCAATACCTAGCAATACCCTGGTCTACACAAATCAGCTAATACATAGCAACACCGGGTTCCGGTCCGGGCCGGGTCGTCGGGCCGCGCGGTAAAAAGTAAGAGCACGTGGCAATATTTTATTGGCATCCGAATGCAAAGCTACGTCAGATGTCCTGACCAAATAAAAGTTCCAAGAGGTCATTTGTCTGAGCAAATTGACATAGCTATAGCGGATAAGATGCTCGAAGGAGGTCCAGATTAGTAAAAGCTTCGAATCTTACAATCAAGGAGTTGGTGTAAGCTTATCCCTCGTGGAATATTCCATATTCAGGTAAATATTTATATTTATTTCTTATCTTTCTAATTTGTTTAAATTAAATAATTTATTATTAGTCAATAAGCTTATTGATTTCATAAAATCTCTTCAATGAACAAATTTGTAGGTATTTGATTATGTTAAATGTTTGCAAAAAATATTTGTTCTTGATTGTTTACTATCTTGTTTAATTGGTACTTATTTAGTTGGAGTTAAAAGCTTGATTATCTCATTAATTAAGTACTTATTTGAATAATTTATGCAAGTCAAATACAAGTCATATTTGATCATAGAGAAATCTAATAGGTTATATGTGAAAGCTCAACTTTAGCTTAATTTAGAACAATTTTTTTTATTACTTTCTAAAGCAGCTTTTTAGTACAAATATTCTTAGTTTAAAATTTTTTGTATTAAAAGTTTAATTTAGAAAACAGTAAGAAAGCTTTCCCAAACGAAACTTTAAGCTTAAGCTGATATGAATAACTTTTAATTTGATCAAGCAAAGTCTAATATATAGTGTGCTTAGCTCAACTAATCTTAATTATAGCCCTATATAATGTGTTGTAAGAATTATAATTATTTGTTAAGAACTTAATATAGAGTTAGTATGAGTGATTGCATTTTTAAAATAAATATTATTATGAATTTTCTATCATTGTGATATTATAAATTAATCTAGATTAGTAATTAATTGTTTATTTATTAAAATGAACATTTAAATTCATATTTTTTTTTGTGAAGCCACTTAAATCACTTTTTTTAAAAAAGTTATTTTTCTAATTTCATATGGTTGAATTTTTCTTAGAAAAGTTAAATTCAACATCCTAAAATTATTTCTTCTATTTGCCATTTGATGCTTTTTTATTTAAAAGGAAAAAAATTGATGTTTGATCTTATCAATTCTTTTGAAATATCTAAATAATAATATTTATATATGAAAAATATGTTTCTTGCAAGTATTAAATAAAAGTAAAATTAATATTACAGGAGGTTAAGAGTTTGTTTGGGACAACTTTCTAATTATTTTATTTTTTTAGGCAACTACAATTTAGTTTGACTACTACTTTCTTGTTGATTTCTCATTATTCAAAAATTGCTGCGATAGAAAGCTGTTTTCTGCAACCATAATAGTGAAGTTGCTCCAACTTTATAAAGCATGGTATTCGTCCTAAACAAACCCTAAGTTAAGCGTTTTTTGTCGAGAATTAGGCAGTACTATAACGCGGCGATCCAAAAAAGGGGGAAAACAAAATTTAAAAGTAAGCATTTGCCTAACCTTACTCCAATGTGTTTCCACCCTTTTATGTTGTCATTACAAGCCTAAACCAACATCTCCTTCATCCTTGCTTTGTGCAAAGGGTTTTTGAGGCTTACAAATAACTCATCATAGGATCAATATGCAATATTTTATCAAGAAAGATAGTCACAATTCTGCCTAGGGCTGCAAGCAAACCAAGAGTTCGACGAGCTACTCGTTGTTCGGTTCGATTAAAGCTCGTTTATGATCATTTAATTAACCAAAAAAATAAATTTGAACAATATTTTAAATACTCGATTATTAAATAAACAAGCTTGAACACTAATGTGTTAGACACATTTATGTTCGCAAACAACATCATTTGTAGCTCGTGAACAAACTCGACATTAAGCTCGATTCATGTTCGATTTTGAACTTGTGTATAAGCTTCATAAAAATAATTAATAATTGATTATAGAATTAATAAATATAAATAATATAAATATTTTATATTTATTATGATATAATGATATAATTATTGTTAAATAATAAAATTTAAAATAAAAAATATTATATTATATGTTCATGAACGTGTTTGTTTCATAGTTTAAAAAAACTCGTTAAATATGTTCACAACATGTTTGATGTAAACGTTTGTTCATCAAGTCATGAAGAAAAGTTTTATCAAAAAAAGCCTATTCTTCATGGAAGACTTCCAGGATCCATATTCAGAGAACTGAGTACATAAATATCAAATTATGATGAAAATGATTTAAAGAACTCAAAATTTTCATTTCATGAAAATTGTCCACATATATATTGGATTAGTGATTAGATTGATCAATATAGAAAATTTGTTATTACCGTCGGACTTTCCGGCTGCAACATATATGCCGGAAAAAACAGCGGCCTAACATGATTTCACTGTGATGTGAAAGTTTTAGATTCAAGTGATAGAATCAGTCACTATTTATGGATGGGAAAACGGTGCATGTAGTCATTTAATTTAATGAATTGACTATGAAACTATAAGTGTTGAGAAATTCTTGGGAGGAAGAAGAGTTCTTCTTGGATGAGAGAGAGAGGGAGGCAAGGGAGACAGAATGTGGGAATGGATGTTAGGAGAAAACAGAACTAAAGCTTTATTTAATTTTCTCACCATTTATAAATAACTCAACCTCTACTTATAACACCAAGAAATATGTAGGACAAACCGAAGGAATAAAATAGCTAAAATTGGATCAAATCCTAACAATCTCCACATTGATCCAATTTTACTATATATAACAAAAAAAAGCCTTCACCTCAAATATCTAAATAGATCTTTAACAAAAAAAGAAACCCTTTCTATGCATTGCCTCTGCCATAGCAGCAACCAGCCGTCTAAGGATCAAGATCCGCCAATGCAGATCATCCCAGTCAACGCGTACCCCGGTCGCAACCTGGCCTCCCCAGCTTGCACGTGAACTGGCCTTCGCTGCTTCCTCGATCCTTCACTCAATCGAACAGCTACCTGTTGTCGTACGATTCTTGGCTTCGACCTCCTTTGAGGACCTCCAACCGAAGCTTGCTGTTGGGAACCCAGCAGTCTGCTTGTCCTGGCTCCTGCACGCGGATCCAATCCCGTGCAACCGACGAGTGAAACCGCGTGACCTTCCACCGGCCTGCGCAGACTTCACATGTGATCCGTTAGCCCGCACGTCCGCTTGTGTGCGTTCGCCCCAACTCCACCAGCGACTCCGTCAGCCCACGGTGCTCCTTCCTCGCGCGAACCCCTGACTGCGCGACCCAACCCCTAGTCATTCATTCTACCTCAAGCGAACAGACCGAGTCTGCTCCATGTCGCCATGCGCGTTCTCTCGCACGGCCTATGCTCTCGCGACCACGCTCACTTCCACGAGACCTCTGCCCTCGCGCCCTTGTATCTACTGTTGTCGTTCCGACCCAATAATTGCACCGCCTCCTCTCTTTCTTCATTGGACAAGAACTTCCTTCCTAGATATCGCCTCTAGCAAGCTCTAATACCACTTGTTGAAAAAATCTTGGGAGGAAAAAGAGTTCTTCTTGGATGAGAGGGAGGGAGGGAAGGGAGAGAGAGAGTGTGAGAACATATTTTAGGAGAAAACATAACTAAAGCTTTATTTCCCAGCCTTTACAGAAAACTTAGCCTCTACTTATAACACCAAGAAACATGTAGGATAAACCGAATGAATGAAATAGCTAAAATTGGATCAAATCCTAACACTAAGTTTGATCTTCATCATGTTGATGTTATTGTCATTTTCATGCTTCATCAAGCGATGTTGTAGTCACCACCTCTCATTCTCTTGTGCAATATGGTCATCAATTTTGAGTTGTATGTAGGAGAAGTGGTCAGTCCAAACATCATGGGTATAGATGTATGACAGATACGCCATAGGAGCTTGTGGCGGAGGTGGTCAAGGAGTAGCAACTTCTTCTTCTTCTTCATTACTGTTGTAAATATGAACGATGCGCTTCTTATCACTAAAAAGAATATGGAATAAGTGATCCATGATTGGGGTAGCTAGGGATGTATTTGCTTGGCTTGGTAGGATTGATTGAGAGATTTGTTAAACCAATTAAATTGAATCAAGTTACAATCAAAACCGAATCAACCTAGGAATTTATTTACAGTTGTGAATAGAAGTAAGGTTCTCAATGTAAAAAAAATTAATATTAGCTCACAATGATATGAATGGGCAAATGAAAATAAGAACTAAAGTAAAAGATTATAATGGAATAGGAAAGACATTCTTGTAATTTGCTTTGGAATCAATATAGAGAATCTACATTTATCTCTTACAAGCTGCAGCAACGTCGATATCCCTTGAGCGGTGACCGTGTTGTGGAATGGATACGATGCTCTAGTACCTCGCTATCAATTGCTAGCCATGGAAACAAGTCGCTCTTACTCTGAAGAGAAATAAAAAAAGGAAGCAAATGAGTGAGACATGAGGAATATTTATAAGCAAACAAAAGTATGTGTAATTGTACAGTATAATCAGTCCATTGTATTGATCGTCCCAATGGCTACAAAATGAATAGCTTAATTGAGGACCAATCACCGACCAGAGAAGTATGAAGTTCATGTTAGAGCAGAGGATGGTGACAGAGGAGCATCACCGGTGGCTTTCCAAGTTGTTGGGTAATAATTTCGAGATCCAATACAAGCCCAGGTTAGAAAATAAAGTAGCAGATGCTCTCTCCAAGCATAGTGAAGACCCTCAGGTTATGGCTCTATCTATTCCTATGGTGGTGGATTGGGAGGCCTTGAAGCATGAGTACTAGCAGGATGAGGAGCTGAGTAAGATCAAAAGAGACTTGCTGTAGAACAAGGATAGCCATCTTAGTTATTCTTTGATGGGTAGGTAGCTGCTATACTAGGGATGGTTTGTGCGTTTGAGGAAATTGCCACACATCCCTCATTTGTTGCAGAAGTTTTATGGCACAACTATTGGGGGACATTCAGGAGTTCAAAAGGCATATCATGGATTGGCAGCAGAGCTATACTGGGTGGGCATGCGGAAGGATGCAGAGGAGTTGATGGCCAGTTGTGATGTGTGTCAGAGACACAAATACCTAGCTATGACTCCAGGTGGTCTTCTACAGCCGTTAGCATTACCCGAGAAGCTATGGGAAGAGGTGAGTATGGACTTCATTGAGGGACTACCTAGATCAGATGTAAGGCTATCAAAATCGGGCCATGGGTCGGGTTCGGGTCAACCCAAAACTAACTCGATACTATTTAACCCGCTTCAGGTTTGGGTCGACCCGACCCGAAACTCTGTAAATCTTCCGCGACGGCGACGACGACAACGCGAAATCAACTTGATCTATGACAAGGACGGCACGTTTTCAGACGTGAAATCGACATGACTCAATTGTTTAGACCCCAAACTCCGATGGTGACTCTACAGCTTACTCTACGCAGGCAAACCAAAGGCAAACTCTATTAGGGAGTTAAGAATCGAGATGCCAGTGAATGTCTCTCACCGTCTCACAAAACTGGAGACCTCATAGGTGAAAAACAATGTTTGCTTGTCCTTCAACGCCATGGCCATATTGGTTAGTTCACATTGGATATTGGTAGGGTATTCTCATACATCTTGAAATTCTTAATCAACTCGGTGTCATACTGGAAGATTGTTGACCTTCGTATAATACCTGAAGGAAGACAAAAAATAACGACAAAAAAAATACCTCGTATCCTGTCGGATCCACGAATCCCGCTGAATCGGCGCCGCGAACGATCACTTCTCCGCACTTCCTGCCTGAAATCGGCTCTCCATCGCTGCCCCATTCGCGTCGTTAAATACTGACCCAAACGAAGCTTTTCGCTGCTCCTTCCCATTCACGATCTCCCTCACTCCTGCTCTCTGCCGAAATCCTCAAACCTCCTTGCCCGATCCTTTCTCTACCCTAGCCGACGTCCGACCTCCTCTGGCCGAGAGAGAGAGAGAGAGAGAGAGAGAGAGTGAGGAAGA
Source organism: Dendrobium catenatum (assembly GCF_001605985.2). Lineage (NCBI taxonomy): Eukaryota > Viridiplantae > Streptophyta > Magnoliopsida > Asparagales > Orchidaceae > Dendrobium > Dendrobium catenatum. The sequence continues at coordinate 805,268 of NW_021318921.1, forward strand.
GTTCCCAT
>NW_021318921.1:805303-810085 GCF_001605985.2 Dendrobium catenatum
ATGCTGCTACTATATGCCAGATAACACGTATCTCTACGTATCTGATTGAAGACTAGCCTTAATCGAAAGTTCTCTCTCATTGTGGGAGGGGTAAATAACTATAAGGGCTTGCGCCTATATGAAACCAGAACTCAGATCATAAAGTCCTCACAAAATGAGGGCGAAATATCTGGGTAGTGTCTCTTGACCTTGTTTTTCGCTCGAGCACATTCGATCGACGCGATTGTTCCTCGTCGAGTTCAATTTGACCCGAATCAATTTCAATTTGAGTTCAATTTGGTTTGATCAAATCGATCGAACTTAGCCCGATTTTAAATCGAGCCGATTTGAACCAGATTCTCATCCAAACCTAACTCAAATCAGCCCAAATTAATCCTAAATAGATTCCAATCTACTTTTGGCTTCATTTGAATCATTTCCTAAATCTAGTAGTTGCATCGAACGGTTTCGATTTCCCCGAAATTCGAACTCTGTCGTTGCCACGCCTCTCAGTCGCATGAGTCCTCAAATAAGGAGTGGATTCGAATGACTTTAGGCAAGAGCAGATTGTCACAATGCCATTTTGAGCTTTTGGAGCAGGGTAGAACGTCGGGAGAGACGTTAGAAGGCTTGGAGGAAGCCTTCGGCTGTCTCATTCTCACGGGCATTCTCCCCCTCCCGTTCTCTCTCAAAATCCCGATCTCCCTCTCAGACTCTGATGGGGGACCTCTCGCCCTCTCTCTCTCACTCGGTCTAAAGCATTCGCTTCCTCTCCTCACTCTGGCTCGGTAGAAGCTCCCAGGCGGAACTCCCACTCCCGGTCTCACCTCTCTCACACAAGCCAGGAGCCCCGAGCTCCCTCCTCAGCTCTCGGACCGCACGCCCGATCTCCCTCTCCGAACCCGACACCTCCCCGATCCGTCTGTTCACGCGACCCCAGCAAGGTCGAACTTCCCTTCCACCCTATCTCTCTCCAGATTCCCGAAATTTTCCTCTCCCTCGCTCATTTTCTTCTCTGTGTATGAGGAGTCTGGAGCCTAGGTGGACCAAAGTCCTGCCTCCGCCTCTTTTGGTTCGGACAAGGGCTGAAGCCCAGCCTTCCTTACCTCCGCCGACGGCAGCCGGAGCCATAGCCAGGTGATCCCCATCCTCCTTCCGCCTCCTTTGGATCGGACTGGACTCGACAACCTAGGCGCAGCCCTTCCATCTCCGGCACTCGCAGACCCAGGCAGAACTCCTCCTGCCTCCTCTCTGTTCGTGAGACACTCGACGCCTCACTCCCGTCCGGAGCCGAGCCCAAGGACCGATCCCAACGTCTGGACCGACTCGAATGCCTCTTTGCAAGGTGAGTATATTTCCCCTTCTTCTTCTTCTTCTCTTGATCTTCTTTCTCCTTCACTTTCTTCCTCATGATGTTTCACACTTTCATGTTTCTCTCATCTTGTGCTTTTTTTATTTCGATATGAGCTTGAGAAGAGCAAAATCAGTATCTCAAATAGAGGTGAATACGCATGTTAATTCGCAAGCTATGCTTAGTGATTAGTATTTCATCCCTTAAGTTTGTCATTTGCTTAAGTAACTGAGTTATGAAATTAAGCAAATTTCCTTATCAAGCGCACTTGCAAAGGTATAGTACTATTCTACTGTATTGGCACAATCAGTAGAGAGCTCCATTTCTTTTTCTAAGTGAAATTTTGTTGCTCCTAGTGGGAGCTTTCTCATCTTAAGTTTTCTCGGATTGCATGTATTTGGCTATAAAAATTTTCTGGAATCAAGTGTTCTTGATTCAAAGCATTTGGGATGGTTTGGGTTATGGCACTTCTATTTTTCTTCTTGCTTTATTTTCCATGGAAGAAAATTTCTATTCAATAGAGTTTATTTCTTGGAGAAAAATGTTTGAAGGATGGTTGATTTATATGCTTGGTTATTTTACAATAGTTTAGTAATAGTATTTTCAGGTTTGTATGAGTTAAAAGCTTGATTCTCATATTAGTTTATTTTATACAATTTTACAAGTATGTTGCACCCAAGATGTTTGGTAAAATGCTATTGAGGGAGAATGGTGATGCTTGGGTTTAAAATGAAATTTGCTCTTGTTTGTGTATGAAGCATATCTTGATTTGTACTCCAAATGTGTCATTCATGAAGTCTGCTCTTCACGCTGTTTCTTTTATATGGAGATATCATTTGTGGTGAACAAGATCTTCACATTAAACTCTTCCCAAGAGATAGATGTATGATTTAAAAAAAATTTCTTTTTCATGGCAAGTATTTTACAAAAAAAAAATCAGTGATTTTATTAGAGAAAGCATATGAGAACTCTTATTGCTATTGCAAGTTGGAACTACCATCATATGAGGGTCAAATGCTAAAATTTAAAAGTATGAGTTGATGGTGAATGTTAATCATCATCGTGTACAAATGCTTTGGTATTGCCTTGTTTCTCATGGGAATGACGCAATATTTTGAAAGTAGCTTAAAAATCTCAGAACATGCTTGAACATGATATTGTGTAGGACTAAGATCTATCCTTCTCATGCTAGTGTAATCAAACTTCCAACCTTTTTCTTTATTGTTATAGTAGTGTGTTGTTAGACATAGAAGTCTCCCACCTCAAGTTTGATCACATGTTTCTTGCCTTGCGTGATTCTCTTTCAGAACCTTGCAAAGAAATGAGAGGCTTACACATTTAAGAGTTTATTTGTGATGAGTAGTTATAGACCCTAAGCAACCCTTTCTCTTTACTTTTTCTTAAGCATATGCCTTCTTTTATTATGAAAACTTGGTGTCATGTCGAATATTATCTTTTCTCACTGGTTGGGTTGGAAAAGAATGTAGAATTTTTACTGTTTTGACTTCTAAATTGCTGTTGGAAAGAAACAAGTGCAGTTTTTGGCTTCCAAATTGTGATAGAAGCGAGATACGTGCAGATTCTTGCTATTTCGATGCCCCGAACTATTTTGGTAAAAATATACATGCAGTTTTTCAATGTTTTTAGCTTCCGGATTGCTGTATGAATGAGATATGTGCAGAATTCTACTGTTTTGGGTCTTTAAATTGTGTTGGGAACAAACTATATGCAGATTTCTATTTATTTAGGCTCAAAACAGCATTGGGAAGTAAGACATGTGCAATTTTTTTGTTGTTTTAGCCTCCTAAACTATTTTGGAGGCAAACCTAGTGCAGATTTTCAATTACTCCATGCTCCAAATTTATTTGTAAACAAGTTAGACAAATATTTCCACTTGTTTTGTACCTCAAACCATTTTAATAGATAAAATCAAGTATTTGTTTGGTTTCTTTGAGCTATAATTGGTTAAGGAAACTTCATGTGTTTAAGCCAATGGTTTCGTTAGTGGAATTTGGAGATAATATCAAGTGACCATGAGTTTTATATTTTCTTTTCATCGCCATGAAAACATAGCATTGGTTTTGGGTTTTGGCAAGAATTATTGTTGTGAGAGCATGAATTTTATTACATGATAAAAGTAATCCAAAGCATGAATTGTTATAAACTTTATCGTTCTCCAAATTATATATTTGTAAGTTTCTTTTGGGTACTTGTTAGCATGCACCATGTGAGATTTATTCTGCGATAGAAAAGCCTTGAAAGTTAGTTTCTACTCTAATTGATATGCATATATGTTGTGTTGAGAAGGTTTTCAAAAGTGTTTTGTTTATCGTTGGAGGTTGTTTTATATTAGAAGATTTTCGAGAATGGTTTTATACTAGAAAGATTTTGTCAAGTATTTTGCATCGAAAAGCTTTATCATGAGCTTTGCGAATTGTTTTACATGGAGAAGCTTTGTCGAAAGTTTTGTGAATGTTTTATGATGAGGGCTTTACAACGAGAGGTTTTATACAACTTTCTTGTTGGTAAGCTATTTCTTTTTTTTACCCCACTCCAAATGAAAGGAAAGGTACTTAGTCGTCGGTTGTTTTGGGTAGAGTTTGATATCAAGAAAAGAGATTTTGGTAGATTTCTTTTGTAGAGTTTTATGTAGTAGTTTATTTAGAAGTTCTTGTAAGTCATTTTGAGAGATATAACTTTATGATCAAACTTGCGTAGTAGGATATCTTAGTGTATTTTGGGAAGTAGTTAGTGCTTTCTTATTTGAATTAAGTTCTTTTAGTGGTTATTTCTAAAGGTGAATTTTGGAGTTCAAAGCTTTAGGTAGTTTTGAGTTAGACTCCCTTTCTGTGTCTTTCTACAAGAGGTATTTTGGGGTTTGAGATATTAAGGAGCTTTGTGTCTGAAATTCTCTAGTGTCTTTTTAGGAATGAGATAATCCTCACTTGTTTGAGTTAGATTCCTTTAGTGTTAGCTTCTAAAAAGAAAAGAGATATAGAGCTTTGGATAAGTCTGAAACAGAAGAGAGTTTAGTATTAGGTTTAGTTTTAGAAGCTTATTCCCTTAGTTGTTCTGTGTCTTGTTTGTAGTGTGTTGTGGGTAGAGGTCTTAACATATCAAGTGTCTTATTTGGATTGTGGGAACAGCAAAGGGCATTGTTAATGTTGCTTTAGGGTACACTTAACTTCACAGAAGTGTGCCCAATAACAACAATGCCTACATCCCTTTTATTTCTGATTTTCATTCTTTTTCTTTCTACTGCTTTGCTATAGATTCTTAAGTTTAGCAATACATGTACGAAAGTTTTAAGGATTAGAAAACAAAACTCCTTTTGATCCTACAACTTTAGTGACACCTAAAGACAAAAAACTAAGGACCAAGTCTTAGAAAACATAGACTTAGGATGCATGCTCCCTGTAGGGTAGAGACATCAAAACTAAACTTAGCGACAC
>NW_021318921.1:811627-823445 GCF_001605985.2 Dendrobium catenatum
ATAGATTTAGGGTCTAAAGGTGAGTGGTACGAGTGAACCACTACACACCTTATTGGTGGGTAAGCTCTCCATCCTTTCGGAAGCTATAAACCCTACCTATCTGCGTCACACAGATGACGCCGCCTCCCTCTTTCTCTCATGCTTGTTTGAATGCGTGGCCTCTTTCTTTTCTTCAGTTTTTCCTTCCTCAGACCGGCCGGATGTTGACTGAACCCTGTGTGATTTATTAAGCCAACTTGAGCCTCTCTTCCCCTTTGATTAGGAAAGCCTAGAAATCCCCCTTTACACTAAACCCTTTAGAGCAGATAATCTAACATCCTTAATCGAGAGTCTTCCTAAGTCAAGGCTTAGGATGTAATTAACTACGGGGGCTTGCGCCCGTAGGAAATCGATCCCCACAATCAAATAAACCCCATTCGAGCTGATGCATCAAATGGGAGAAATCTCGTGAACTTTTGGGTTATAGATATTATTATCCATCGAGGTTGGTAGGTGAAAGCCGCTATCCTCCATGGCTAATCGTATCTATAACTTCATCTGCTCTTCCATCGGCCTGCTTGTGTTGATTGTAAAGGCCTATGACCATTTTGTCCTACGGGATAGTGTGATCGTACCCTTTGCATTCGAACCACACGAGCAGAATCCTTTCGGAGACCCACAGTGTCTTATCTACAAACCCATCTGTCTTCCAAAATTTACCCCGGAACTTATCAGTTAAAACTCCCTCGCCGAATAAAAAGAACAGCGGGCGGAGGCCGGGGCTGAATTTTCGGAGCCCACAAAGATGCACGGGATGACCTCGAACTCGACGACCATATATTCCGGGGCATCAGAGACAGCGTCAGAGGCGAGACAACGTCAGAGGCAATGGCGAAGGTTGCCGAGGCAGCGTCAACAGTGGCGTGCTCCTCGTATTTGTGGACCAGGAGGTCCAGGACAGTAAACTTGAGGGGGTTAAAGGCGATCATTGCGCGACTCGACTCAAACACAGGCACCGCCGCACCAGGCAGACTCGACATAGTCACCGCAAAGGGCAGACTCAACGCGAAATCTTGGGTCACCTGGGTCATTTCCGGGTTTTCGGGTCAACCCTAACCAGATTCGTTTTTACAAATGGGTCAAAAATCTGAACCCAAACCCAACCCGTTTTTTATTTGAATTGACCATAACCCGAATTTTTCTGGTTGTGTTCGGGTCGGGTCATATATTGACACCCCTAATCAGATGGGTTTACTGTGATTCTAGTGGTAGTGGAGAAATTGAGAAAATATGCTCATTTCATTCCCTTGCGTCGCCCTTACACCGCGGTGTCGGTGGCAGCCACATTCATTAGAGAGGTAGTTTATTTGCATGGTATACCCGAGTCCATTATGTCTGATCGGGATAAGGTCTTCTTGAGCTACTTGTGGAGGGAGTTATTCAAGATGTAGGGGACTACCCTAAAGAGGAGTACAACTTACCATCCCCAGACGGAGGTGGTGAATCGTAGTATGGAGACTTATCTCCGTTGCTTTGTATCATATACACCAATGATGTGGGCCAAATGATTAGCTTGGGCGGAATATTAGTATAACACTTCATATCATACAGCAGTACAGACAATGCCATTTAAAATTCTATATGGGAGGGATCCACCTCATCTGATACATTATGGGCATGGTAACACACCAATGTCATCAGTGGAGCAATACTTGGGAGAAAGAGACTGGAGTTTGGCATAAGGAACATCTACAGAGAGCACAACAAATCATGAAGAAGAAGAAATATGGATATAGGAGAGATGTGAAGTTTAAGGTTGGGGACATGGTTTATTTGAAGATTTGACCTCACATATAGAGGACTTTGGCTCGATGAAGGAATGAAAAGCTCTCCCCCACTACTTTGGGCCCTAGCTACGAGGTAGTGGAGTGCATTGGCTCACTAGCATATCGCCACAATTGCCACCGACCTCAGCCATTCATCCCATATTTCATGTATCACAACTAAGACGAGCCATTATAAACTACACACCCTCGCCTGCACTACCAGCCACACTGTTAGAGGATATAGAGGTGATATTAGAACCATTGGAGGTAAAAGGGGTGAGCTAAGGAGATCAAGGGATCAAGGAAGTGCTGATCAAGTGGAAGGATTTATCATAATATGAGGCGACATGTTATCCCTAATGTACTATTCAGAAGCAATTTCCTTTTTTCCACCTTGAGGACAATGTGACTTTTTGGGAGGGGAGCATTAATGCAGCTGTCAACAGCAGTTCAGCTACCCAGTTGGGGCCCAAGACCTCTTTTATCACCTATAGGAGAAGAGGGTTTGGAAGGAAACATGTAAGGGGAATTTATTAGATGTAAGAGACATTTAATAGGAGATTTGAGCTGCTTAAGGGGGGAGATTATAGTGGGTTATAGTTTTTTATGTTATGTTTTGAATTTCTGCAGCAGTTTTTGGAGGTGTTAGGGTTCCTAGAGGTTGCTAGGAATTGTGGGAGAGACGATTCACCTCTAGAACAGTGAATCAACTTGTATCTTGTTTGCTTTGATTGGATATTAGTAAAAATAGCTCTATTTGTGTTATTTATGGATCTATTTGGAGTAAGTTATTATTTTTTTAGATAGTTGTGTTGTTTTGATCATCAAGTCATGTCATGTGTATAAGGATTTCTTTAGATATAACCAATTGGCCAATGATCTCTCCAAATACAATAATTCCAACTTCTCTCAAACTTCTATAGTTGAACCCTCTTTGGCTACTTCCCTCAAAATTTCATCACCAAACGATAGAAGAATTGCACTATGATCCTTCAGTTGGATTTGCCTAGCCCTTGCCTTGTTGGTATGGCAGCAAGATCTTCAACAGAAATCATCTCAGAAGTTCCTTGATGAACAAGAAGAGCCTTTATTTTCATTCTCCATAAATTGAAATTATTTTAACTGGTAAATTTATCGATTTTGAATCTTTGTGTCAACATGATCTGAAATAGTAGTTGCTTCTACTCCACCTCAAAGATTTAAATAAATCTTTAATAAAGAACAGATAAATCTTGCTTCTAACCAGTCTTGCACCCCGATCACGTTCTTGTATCCGACTGATAGTACATTCCACTCATGCCCGCACCTCTTGCTTCTAACCAGTCTCGCAACTACGACCCGACCCCAAGCCTTCGGTCCGCTCGCGCAACCCGCGATCCCGATCCTGTGCCTTTAGCCCGCTCGCGCAACCAGCTATCCCGGCCTTTGCTTCGCGCTCATGCGCCCGTGTGCGCTCCGACCCGACCTCTACTCAACTGCAAGCCCACCTCGTATGCACGCATCCACCCGCACGGTCCATCCCCGCCTTTGACCCCCTGCACGTGCGACTCAACCCAGCGCTCGTCTGTCGCGATCCTGCGATTTCCTTCCCTCGACTAGACTGCTCCAGCTCGAAGCCTTGTTTCACGTGCAGCCATTACCACGCCCTTGGCCCTGCGTGCATCTGCCCCTCACACATGGACAACCCATCTCCTCTCTTCTTTAAACAAGAACCTTCCTCACCTTTCACCTATCTCTAAGACCAGTTTGTAAGGATTTTCTTATGAGGAGCTTCTTGTTCTTCTTGGATTGAGAGAGAGAGAGAGAGAGGGGGGGGGTCTATAGTGTTGAATATAATTCTTTGTTATACAAATAACACTGATTTGTCACACATAATATGTATCTTCTCCATTGAAATTCATAAATAAAACAATTGTTGTTTGAGCCATAAAACTCGAGCGACATAGCTATCTACGACCATGTATTCTGCTCCAACAATGGAGATAACAACTAAATTTTCTTTTATACTCAACCAAGAGACTTAGAATGTCCCATGAATTGATATGTTCTACAGCGCTTTTCCTATCAATTTTATATCCTCTAATATCAGAGTCGGAATATCCAATAAGATGAAATAACTAAAGAATGCTCAAAAGAAAGTGCATATTTATATTGACTAAACATTCATGCAAGGGCATATATATTGTCAATTATCAATTAATTAAGCTAAAAAAGGCAAACACAATATGCTTTTTATTCCTTCTTAGTTACATCAAGTACAACGATAATGACTGGAAGAAATATTACTTTGATTGATTAAGCTACCTGAATGCGTTAAAAATTGGGATTACTATATTAACTGTTTCAAGCAAACATATTTACACTTCATTCACCTTTTCCCTCAGTATACAATAGAGAATGAGCCTCAAGAAAACAGTCAGGAATTACCTCACATTTTGCTTGTACTAATCACAGGTAGAGATGACAGCTTTAGCATTTTATAAGTCGAGCACTGAAACCTTATCATCTCATCATTCATTTTAGAAGCGTTAGGGTTGAATTTCCTTGAGCACCCGTACCACTTGTCTCATGCTAGGCCTTTGAGAAAGCTGTTCTTCTGTACATCTAATGGCCAATTTCAGTGTATCTATCAAATGTTGAAGGGGAGCCACATTGCAAAGACCCTCAGTGAAAAACTCAGGAGCTCGAGTTTGGTGTAGAAGCATAGATGCCCACGTAACAATGTTGAAACCATCTCCATAGGAAGAGAAGAACGGATCAAGTACCTTCTTGTCAGATAATAATTCAAGCAACACTACTCCATAGCTATAAACATCAGCTTTATCAGAAACTCGACAAGTCATAGCATACTCTGGAGCAACATATCCAAAAGTTCCAGCCACAGCAGTTGTGGCATGTGTTTCTGAATTACCTAAAAGCCTTGCTAACCCAAAATCAGAAAGATATGCATTGAAATCATTGTCCAGCAAAATATTACTTGGTTTGACATCCCGATGAAGGATGCGTGGTGCACACTGATCATGCAAATAGGCAAGAGCTCGTGCAACATCCAGTGCAATCTTGTGAAGCATCTTCCAATCCACAGGTCTCCTGGATCTTTCTTGTAAGAAATTTTCCAAGTTACCTCCTGGGAGATAATTGTATATTAAGAACATCTCTTCATCACTGCCATAATATCCTATCAGAGTCACAAGATTAGAATGCCTCCACCTGCCAAGAGTTTTGATCTCTGCATGGAACTGCTGAACCCCTTGAACTCTTCCCACTGAAAGCCTTTTTATGGCTACAAGAACTCCTGGTGAGACCTCAGCCTTGTAAGTGGCCCCAAAGCCTCCACTTCCAATACAGTTACTTGTATTGAAGTTCCCGGTGGCTCTCACTACAGACTCATAAGTCAAGGGAATTTCAAGGTCCACAAATATTGTTACATCCCTTATTTCAGAAGACTTGACTGAAGAGCTGGGCAGGCATTTCCTTGAATATATATAGAGGGCAATCAGAACTAAAAGGACCGAGACAATACCTGCAGCTGAAGCGATTGCTATAATCCAAAAAGTACTGAGACCACCACTACTTTTAGCAGGTGATATCTGTGCGGGTATACTATTTTTAATCAATGAGTCGGAATCCCCACCGCTTCTTTGAAGACGTGAAACTGAACCAGAAGAAGAATCATCAAGGCAAGCTTGCAACAACGGGTTTCCACGAATCCTATCACAACTCATTTTACTGGAATTAAATGGCAAAGGACCAGATAGATCATTGAAAGACATGTTAAACTTGGAGAGTGATGCCACATTAGCAAAACCAGAAGGTACATTTCCAGAAAATTTGTTATCATTGAGCATAAGAACCGAGAGTTTTCTCAATTTGACAAGGCAACCAGGGATCTCGCCGGTCATAAAATTGGATGAAATATCCAGTTCTTGAAGGGAATGCAACTCATTCAATTTAGCAGGAATTCCACCACTGAAATTGTTATTGCTTAAGTTGAGATATTTTAATGCCTTAAGCCCAGAAAGACCAGCAGGAATCACATCCTTCAGCTGATTCATACTCAAGTCAAGCGCAACAAGTTTATCCAATAAACTAATGCTCTGAGGAATAACTCCAGTAATTTGATTACTGGAAGCATTAAGAACCATAAGAGCCCTGCAGATGGCACCAATATCAGCAGAAATTTCACCGGAAATCAGATTGCTATAGCAATTGAAAACCAAACCACCCAATTCTCTGCACCTTCTGAACACATCATTTGTTAATGATCCAGCAATAGAATTCTCATCTACTCGGAGGTTATAAACAGTTCGATTCCCATATCTATCAGTTGCAACTGGTAAAGAGGATAACGTACCAGACAAATTGTTTCTACCAAAATTATGATGAATTGCATAATTCCTGCTAGATTCAAAGTAAGGCTGTTCAATTTCTGCAATTGTCCTAGATGTGAAAAACAATGAGTAAGCAGTAAGCAGGTCGTTTGTTGGTGAAGGAAGCAAAGGGCACTTCTTGTTAATAAACCTTGGAATGGAGCCCGATAAACGGTTTCCACTAACGTCAAAAAAATCCATGCAAGGAACTGGGAGCTCTTCACCAAGCCAACCAGTCAATTTATTCAAGCTAAGATCAAGTAACTTAATTTTCACACATTTGTCGAGATCTCTCGGAATTTCGCCAGTAAAACTATTTTGTCCCAAACTTACCATCTCCAAGCTCTCACAGATACCCCAATAGCTTGGGAACTCCCCTTCAAGATTTCCTCTAGGAGCCCACAATATCCTCAGCTTTGGCAAACTAGTAATCTTCCATGAAATCCCGCCGTGAAAATAATTGGATTCATCCTTCTCATGATAGATCACGGAATTCAGTGCTTGCATATAATCAAACATGTTAGTGAGAACAACCATAGCCAGCTCCTTGCAGTTCCCAAGCTCTTCAGGAATATAGCCGCTCAAGCAATTCCTTGACACGTCCAAAGCTCTAAGGTTTTCCAGCTGACCCAGACTAGAAGGAATAACACCATCCAAACGATTTGAAAACAACAAAAGAGATCGAAGCTGGCTGCAATTCCCCAAGCTGCTGGGAATGCTTCCAACCAGTGAATTCCCAGAGAGGTCCAGATGCTCAAGGCTGAGACAGCCGGCGCCAATCTCTTCAGGGATTGAATTCTCTAAACGATTAAACGATAAATGCAATTGACTTAACTTCGGAAAGCAGTTCAAAAACGTAGGCAGGCTGCCGTTTAGACGGTTCCTGGAGAGGTCCAGGATCTCCAGATGAATACAATTATGACACAGCGAAATAGGGATCTCTCCAGTAATCAGATTTGAGGCCAAATTGAGGACGCGAAGGAAACTGGGGAACGTCGAGGGTAGGGTTCCGACCAGCGAACTACCTTCGAGATCAATCACTTCCAAGTTCTCCAACCCCCATATCTCTCCGGCGATATCTCCTTCGAAACTATGAAAGGGGAGAGAAAGAATTCTCAGCTCGGTAAGCTCTCCTATGGCCGGGCTCAGTTTTCCGGCGAGCCTCCTGTCGGGATCGGAGTAGTAGCAGCGGAATGGACCAGACCGGGAGCATGACGGCGACGTATCGCCAGTGTAAGCAGAAATGTTGATGGCGACGACTCGCCCTTTTAAATCGCAAGATATCCATTGCCATGAGCAGTGGTCGGAGGCTGCGATCCAGCCGGAAAGGACGCCTGCAGGGTCGGATACCGATGCCTTCAGTTCTAGCAGAGCCGCCCTTTCCCTTCCGGCGGTGTTGGCGTTGGCGCAGGTGGCGGCGGAGACAACGAAGATGGTGAGGAATAAGAGATGGGCAGGAAGAGGTAAGCAATGGCAGTGCATTGTCAAAAGGACTTAACCGATTTCGTAATTTGGGTTTTACCGAACTGGCACACTGCAGCGTGAGAGAGATGGCGAGAGAGAGAGAGAGAGAGAGAAATTCTGTCCTCTTCTGATTTCCCATACATTTCCACAGAACTTTGCACCCGAGTTCACCCTCGAATATCTCATAGAACATCTTATTTGGTCAACTTTAGTGTACAAAACTTCGGTGCTTTTACCATCGTACAGACATTAGTAGGCCTATGGATGAGAACAAATGACCGGACGTAGAGCTACGTTCGGCCGACAATAACATGTCACCACGTACTCTTACTCTTTACCTCGTGGCCCGATGCCTTGACTCGGACCGGAACCTGGGAATGCTATGTTCGCGATTTGCTCGGTATTGCTCGGTATTTGCTCGATATTACTAGATATTGTTTTGCAAAAACGAGAAATACCGCTCTGTGAAGAGCAATATCATGAAAATACCGAGTTGTACCGAGTTTTTCTACAACTCGGTACAACTCGGTATTTGCTCGGGATTTGCTCGGTATTGCTTGAAAAAACTCGATATTTGCTCGGTATTGCTAGGTATTTGCTCGGTATTGGTTATTGCCGAGCAAAATCGACCAATACCGAGCGATCTTGGGTCCGTTCCGGGTCGGGTTGTCGGGGCGCGCGGTAAATAATGAAAACGCGTGGCGCGATTCTACTGGCATCCAAACGTAGAGTTGCGTGCGTTCACCTGACCAAATAAAAGTTCCATGGATGGACTCATTTAGCTGGGATCCACTGCAAGACACACAACAGGAAACTGATGTGGTGCCGAAGGAAAAAATAATCCGAGATATTTCTAAAATTAAATTTTCAATTTTCCGTTTAACCCAATTTATTCGGTATGGGGGTATGGGTGTAAATTTTTATAGTTTTTAGTTGTATAGCTCTTGCTCTAGCGGTTGCAAAATAATATTATGAGTTCATTCACTCTCAATTAAAAAAGATCACAAACCATATCATTTATTGTACATCATGTGCAAAAAAATAATATTACACTCAGTAACAAAGTCAGAAATTTTATTCAGGGGACGCCTAAATTTAAATACTTTTATTTGTTGTCTCATCTAAATGTCAAAATGCATTAAAATAGTTGTTTATGAGCTTTTTTTGTAGTTCTCATTTGGATTGTCTTATCTGCTTAAGATCACATTTTACTAACCTGAAGCACTATCTTTGTCATTGGAAATATATTTGACAAACCTCTTCAAATGAATAACATGAAAGGTAGTATATACAGATTATGATGCACTTGATCGTGAACTATTTATTGGGCATTTGAATGTTTTAATGATATCAAAATTTGGCTAACTTGGGCTCATTGGATTTGTCTCGTTGAGATGATCGATTTGACTATAAGCATGTTACATTTGTAAATCGTTTATTCATCCAATTTATGGTTTGAACATTTCAAATGCGCTTAGGGTCTTCGATTTGGACCCATTTGGGCTCAGATTGAGTCGAATTTGGTGACGTTGGGTTCGTAATTATAAGGTGTACAGTTAGACTATAAATTTATTGAAATCAGAGTTCAAATGGTCTCCGATTTAATTTCGAAAGTTTCAGACTTGATTTTGCCTTGAGATTTGCCCGATATAGATAAATTTTTTATTACATATCATAGATAAAAGGTATAGATATAAAAGCACTTTTGATCTTTTGGATGTTATTTTATTTTGCAATTGAACTCTCTCTCTCTCTCTCTCTCTCTCTCTCTCTCTCTCTCAGAGATAGTCTTCATTGTGCATTTTCATATATTCAAAGAAGTGTTCTGATTTGTAAAAGTAGAAGTTTGGTAATTTGATTCTAGATTTATGGATAGGGGCATTCTAATCATTTAATTTAGAAATCAGAACACTTCATCTAATTATTCATGTTGATCATCTTGATCATATAAAATTCTTTATGCATATAAGTTCCTTAATGACATTAAAATTGATTCGTCATCAGCTCATTGTGTTAATCTTAGCAAGATGCTCATTTTGATTGTAAGAACACAAACTTTGGAGATTATTTGATCAATCAAATAGTGTGATAAAACTTTCACGTTTACACTCAACTGCTTGATTTAGTTCCATTTGAACTCAAATCAAATTACTTTTATTACTATTGGGTTCATCTTATCGAAACTTCAACTATAAGTTTATTGAAAATAGAGTTAAGATGATCTCAAAATTGATAAGGAAAACTGATACCATCTCTCACCTATGTTTAAGTCGGCTCACTTATTGTATGGCTGCTCCACTCTCTTTGCCATTCCCAATACTCTGTAATGCTCACCATCTGATTACTGTTGTAGCATCATGGCGGTTGATCTCTAACTAACTGCCTCTTCTATACGGTTGTATAACTAGTGGAATGAATAGAGAAGATGAACAGTAAAGTTCTAGCAATCTATTTGATTCTCTTGCTCTCTGTTTGTTCATTTATTGCAGGTATCACTGATCGATTCAACAAAAATTGATCTAATTTTTTTATTCAAATACTTATGTCAAAATTCATATTTGCTCAAATGAACTTTCTCATAAGATATGAATAATAAAGTCTATACATTCATCTTTTCTTCAACCCACCAAAGAAATAAGACAAAACCACTAAGAAAATTATAGTTGTTGTTGGCTTCTTTTCAACTCTTAAGATTTTTTTCTTCTTCTCTTATTAGCCTAACAAGAAATCAAGCAAGATGATGGAGCCATATTTGTCTTCATCTTCTAAAAAGCTATTTGGTAGCAATGGTCTTCACCTAATTCAGTTTTTTATCTTCTGTACTTGACTCAGCCTTCATGTTTCAAAGTCTGACTTTTTAGCCATTTGGCAACAAAATTTGAATGATGATTAGGAATAAAAAATAATAGTAGATCAAGGTCAGCAATATTAGTTTATTATAAGAATCTTAAAGATGATTTTAAGTGAGATGAGAAATAATATAGGAGCATTTTTATGAAAAAAAAAAATCAAGCTTTGTATCATTTAGAGCAAATTAAAGCTTCATTTGGGAAGATTTTTTTACTATTTTATAAAGTTATTATAGAGAAAGTAAATTTTTAAAGCTGTTCTAGAAAATAGCTTTCACGTACAAAAAAAATTTGAAAAGCAATAGAAAAACAGTAGCCAAATAAAAATTATGATTTTAATATGAAAAACATATATAGCAAAAAGAAAGTTGTCCCAAATGAAGCCTAAGGTTTGATTTAGGATGACTTTTTTACTGCTTTTTTAATAGTTTTCTAGTGCAAAATATTTTTGAAATAAAAAATTGGTGTTAGAAAGCTATTAAAAAAAAAATAGTTCCAGATAAAATCTAAAGCTTGATTTTGATTAGCTTTTCAACTACTTTTGCGGTGAGATAAATAATTAGAAAAAAATATTTGCGTTGGAAGTTAGCTTTTTCACTTCTATTTCAAAATTTGCTATTAAAAAGTTAATTTTCAAAATCATATCAAAAACTCTAAATAGCAAAACAAAAAATAAAAGGTTAGCTGCCTCAAACAAAGTCTAAAGAACAATGGTATCATAATAGCATCATATAATTTGTATCATAATAAATTTAAATATTATTGTGCTTCCCGAAGTACTCACGGTGCTAGAGAAATATAAAGTTTAACGTCTTAGCTTTGAACGAAGCTCTAGCGTGTAATCAGATAAAAAGAGAGGGTGCAGTATTCATAAGAGACACCAAAATTTTTACTTGAAAAATCTTAAATATGGGAAATATTATGGGGCCTGATCCAATTTGAATGAATCTACTATTATTTACAATTGGTTACAAATGAGGCCCTTTCTTAGGGGGAAGGCCTTGGTTTAATGTATATCATATGGAATACATTACATGATATGAATACAAAGAATCACTGTTAACGTATTCATTTGATTGGAAGGATCATAGTCAATGGGCGATGGAGGTTAGAAAAATCATTTTCTGACGATGGAGGTAGGAAGGATCACCATAGACCTGTCAATTTCGGGTTACGGGTCGAACCCGACCCGACCCGTAAGTGACCCGGATTTATTCGGGTTCGGGTCAACCCGACCCGGTTTTATAAACGGGTCGATTTTCGAAACCCGAAACCGACCCGCCTCGGTTTCGGGTCAACCCGACCCGACCCGCGTAAGCCGGTCGCAGAA
>NW_021318921.1:824150-928682 GCF_001605985.2 Dendrobium catenatum
CCCCCCCCTTTGGGTTTCCTTCTATAAAAAATGATGAGTCTATTTATAATTTTTTGAAAGTGGCATGACCAGTAAATAGTATGAAGATCAAGGATAAATTAAGAGTGGTTTGAGTGGACGGCTGATGTTGACTCCTTTGATCATGAATTGTTTATTAGGTATTTGAATGTCTTAATGATATCAAATTTTGATGATATTAGAGTCGTTGGATTTGTCTCGTTGAGCCGCTCGATTCGACTATAAGCATGCCATGTTTGGAAACTGTTGGTTAATCCAAATTATGGATTAAACCTTCCAAATGCACTTTGGGTCCTTGATTTGGACTCACTTGGGCTCAGATTGAGTCGATTTTAGTGTCTTTGGGGTTCATATTTCGGAGGCGTTTAGTTCGACTGTAAGTTTACTGAAATCGGAATTGAGATGATTTTAGATTTAATTTTTGAAGTTTCCAGCATGATTTTTGCCTCGTGATTCATGCCCAATAAAGATAAATTTTTGATGATATATCAATTATCAAATTTATTATAAAATCAATACAATACAAATTATTCTTATACAATATTGGTTTCAAAATAAATTTATTAATTTTGAAAATTTTTTAATCCAAATTCTATTACAAAACCAAAAAATAGGCTGCTTATATATAGCATGAATATCATCTATAAATTTAAATTAATATAATGATAATTTTACTTATTTCATAAGCTTAATATATGAAGATTGGAATAAAGTTTAAAAATGCATAAAAGATTAATGAATTTAGTAATTTACTATAGTTTTTATCTTAGATATTAATTAATAAAATTGGCTTCATTAACCTTTATAAATAGATTATGTGATGAAAAAATAGAAATTGCAGCAATGAAAAGCATTATTAGAAATTTCAATTATAAAATTTTTAATCATAATCTATTTTTTAAATATTGAAATGCGTATAGATCATATATGAAAGTCCAGTAATGAATCAGTAAGAAAGCTGCCACTCATGGATTATACATATTTAGTACAATTTTTTACTAGAAAGCTATTTTAAGAAATAATAAGAAAATCATCTCAAATGAAGCTTAAGTCGATACCTCATGATTTACACCACATAATTATATTAAATTGCTCCCACTCATGGATTATACATGTTTAGCATTCCTAGCTGGGTGATTAGGTTGTCAAAATTACTTCTTGAGAGTACCCAATGATTCGTTTGAGATAGCCATTATTTTTCATTGTTTTTAAAAGAAAAATTTATTATAAAATTGCTTTAGAAAACAATAAAAAGCAATCCCAAACAAAAACTTGTAGGAATTTTAGCAATTTGTAGATGCATCGAGGTGCAAAGAAGAGAAAAAAATCCCCAATTCAAAATTTTCTTTTATGAAGCAACAATCCCTAAATCTTGAGCATAGGCCACTATGTTATTCATCAACACTGTATAATTTTCATTAGATCAAAATTGGGTAGATAGGGTATTTGTAGGTTTATTATCTTTCTTGAGCTTATGCATTAGGACTAATTAAAAATCTTATAGGAATTTCGCCTGCGTAACATGCCTATGATTTGACTTGAGGTTAGTATTGATAAAGTTCAAGGCAAGATGATTAGTGTGCAAGATAAATTTCTTATGTAATAGATAAAGCCCTAATATTTCATAGAATAAAACTCTAATATAAGTAGAGTGCATATATTCAACAACATTTAGCTTCTCATTGTAGAATACTATTGGTGATTTTCTTAGCTTATGATGCTACATATACCAATCCTAAATGCATCATAGGATACTTCAAATGCTCCCAATGTTCACTTTCATCACTGGTAAAAATGAGGATGCCAATAAAATAGACCACCAATTTTCTAATGTATTGCTTGAAAAGTAGTGCTTAACCAACTTCATAAGCATATTAGGAGCATTACATAAGTCAAATGACACGAAATAAACAAAGGTTAAGTAAGAATTTAGTGATGTGAAGATGATCATCATTTTGTTTGACAAATAAAAGGTTGCAATTTAGCTTGGGGAAAAAATCTAACTTTAACATATTAGAGAATCAATATTCATATTTAAACTTTAGACACATTTGCAACTTTTAAAGATTTTAAAAGAAACATCACTTTTGGATGTTATGTGGAATTTAATTGTGTTGATTAATCTTATTATTATGTCGTCTCGTAATACAACAAATTCATATTAACCAAAATTTATCTAATTACATTTGTACTAAAACAAAAATTTGCACATTTATGTTGAACTAATCACTAATCAACTAACCAATTCCAAGCAAGGTGAGAACTCAAGAAATATTTAGAGTTAAGATAATTTTTAAGAGGTTTATTAGAGATACCTAACAAACAAAACTCACCTTAGCCTATCAATTAGAAGCTTTAACTATCAACCAAAAGATTTTGGATTCAAATTTTATATTATAATATTTGTTTAAGTTCACCTTAATATTTCTTTATTGCTTCGATTGGTTGGAGCACACACATCATTAACATTAATATCTCACAAGCCTACAGAACAACTGATAAGCAAAACCTCTGCAAGCAAGCACGTTCTCAACTTCTCCAGAAAATATATTACAATAAATGGTAATAGAGTTCATAATTAAGTTAAACCAAAACGGCTAAATAGCAATTTTCCATCAAAGAGCGATAGTATTATGTTAATTTGATGGCTTCAGCATAAAAAGTTAAGAGATTGAAATCTTTGAGATTTCTTCCAGCATATATCTCATTTCAGCGGAGCAATCAATAGGTGCTTGAGCTCTCACGGTTATCCTTTGCCTCCTCTCATTCATATACTCCGATAATGAGACGCTTACCCTGAAAAGATGAGGAATCCATGTTGCTTCTTTTAGCTTGAGCTGAAATTTCTCCTCTCCCTCCTGAGAATATAGAAAATTTTGGGTCATGCCTCAATATATCAAGATTAATTATTCCGTACAAACACCGATCACCATACAAAGACCAATCAAAATGCACCACATCATCCCATCACGGCTCGATAATGCTCAGTATCATGGCACATTATAATTGATCTCTAGACAACATTCTACATCTGATCTCCGCACAGAATAATTTTCTCCAATATCATACACTTATTTGTTACTCATATATATACAAGTGTAAATTTAAGAGTCTCAACAATGATAAACTCTGCAACAAATATTATAACAATTGAAGCTCCAAATTTACAAGATAGTAACTTCAAAAGGTTCTACATTACTAAGTAAAGCATACTCAGCCAATCTATTTTCAATAAAATCGGAAACACTACACAGCATTAGCAAATGTGAAGGAAAACCAAGAAATTTAGTATCTTAATTGGAAAATTTTTTATAATTAAAAGGAAATCACCTCAGACTTTATCCTGTAAAGTTCATCAGCAGAGCATCCAATGATTTTCTCTGCATGCTCATTGAAAACAGAAACCCAAGCTTCACCAGATGAATCTGAAACCTTCATCACCATTATATATCTGCACCCATGAAAAAATGGATATAATTTTTTTTTTTTACTCTTTCATCTAATAGAAACTCTGCATTTTACACAATTTCAGTACCTTAAAGAGCATTGGTCGTCATTCTTCTGACATGCTTCACACCAATATCCAGATCCAACAGCTTCTGTAACCTTCTTGTTGCAGGCCTTGCAAGCACGATACCACATAGCCTGATCTGGCCTGATCAAGCTGACATAAGCCTTTATGCTAAAGAAGACGGGCTGAAAAACAAGACAATCATTTAGAACTTGTTAGTATTTAATGCTGCTTAGACTCTTTTTTTCCCCTTAAAAACAGTTCATTAATAAAGGCTTTGTTTGGGATAGCTTTTTTATTGCTTTTTAAAACAAATTTCTGGTATAAAAAATTCTAGTTCAATGAATTTTTAAAATAAAAAGATGCTTTAGAAAACAGTTAAAAAGCTATCTCAAACAAAGCCAAAATCAATGCATTAATGTTTTCGTGCAAAGCTTAAAAAACACATGCCTTCTCCTGGCCCAATGTTTGATCATTAGTGATGTGAGATAAGTAAACTCTATCGGAGTACATAGATCTCTGTCCAGTTTTCGTTGAGATGGAACTCAAAGTGGAGGCTATTGGTGCCATTGTTACATCTTTGCCTTTGGAATCATACCTGCCATGTTATACAAAACTCAGTCTTAAACAGACAACGCTATAATCTTTATAATTCTATCTCACCAAGATCTAAGCACTTTTGTCTCGGGCAAATCTGGATTAATTTGCAGGGTGCTTTTGCTCAGCGTTGACAAAGAAACACCTGGAGAAATCATTTACCGAGTCGATCAGGTTTAGAGTCAACACATGAACTTTTGAGAGAAATGAAGATTGTCAAATTTATATTGCCTGAACGTGAGAGAATAGCATGATCATACTGATTTGAGCTATGTACTTCCTAGATGCTAAATCAAACTAAATTAAGCTTGAGGATCCATTTAGTAATGCTATTTTTTATTATTTTGTGTTATGTTGTGTAATGTTTGTCATTATCAAATAAAATGGACTATTATTTGATAAAAACATGTTAAATTGTTTTCAAAAATTTTGCATTAGTAAAGATAATTTGATTAAAAGAAAATTCAACATTGATATGAATTAATTGATATAAGCAAAAATAATCATACATGGGTTTTTCATTTATGAGAAACCAGCTAAAATGAAATAAAAATTTGATTTCCAACTTTTAAGCAATTGAACTTTCTTTCTAAGACATCCAAAATATAGTTTAGCTATTCAAACTACAACAAAGAACAGGCTTACTGGCTGAAGCTCTATTAGTTGATGTTATCTTCTATTATTTTTATTATCTTTCATGCGAATAAATGACATTTTTTTATCAATACCATAAAAAACCTTCTATTATTGACTAAATCAAGAACAAGCAACAAAGAAAGCCATGCCTAAAACATAAGAAAAGTGCTGCCATTAAAAATAATAAATAAAAACTTCAAAACAACTTTCAATTCGCACTCTAAACTCGGTATAGAGTTTGTTATACCTTGAAAGTCTCCAACTTTGAGTGCTTTAATAGCTACAACGGGTGCCGTGTCAACTAATTCCAGTAATTCCTGACCAAGAGTAGTAGCAAGATCGTTCCATAAAGACACAACAACTGTCATGTTTCTGCAATTGAGAACAACGTGTACTAAATAAATCAACAAAGCAACAAGGATTAGATAATCAAGACAACATAAAACCCACTCACGAGTCATCTGCAATAGTTATGTCCCGCTTAGGAATCGTTTCATTATTGATTTTCCTTCGAACACTTACAGTTGGAGAAACATTCTGAACCACACCGATAACATCTGATTAAAAGGGAAAAAAAATAACACTCTTATCACATAAATTCATTGATTTAGTTGTTCTAACCAGTCAGAAAGAAAATTTATTCCCTTTTTTGGTCAGTATATAGCATACCTATAACCTCCCTGCCATTAACATAAGATCCTACTTGGTCAATCTTCACAAAGTTATATTTGGTTTCTGGAATAAAAGCTCCCTCTCCTTGTGCCTCTTCAACTATAGAATTTTCATTTAAGTTCATCTCATAATCATTTTGAACCGTTTTAAACTGCCTGTTTGCTAGCCTCAGAGTTCCTTTCGAAATGTAGTATACTTTGCCAAGCTCAAACTTTGGGTAGAACTTCTTTGCAGCTTCATTAAACATTGTAGCCTGGATTTGGGTACCCTGCAAGAATACATGTAATTTGAATAAAGTAAAGTACTAGCTTCTTCGAACAAAACAACCGCCAAATAAAGTGCACTAAATTCATTTTAGTACTCACATCTTCATCTGTCAGTTCTACATTAAAGACTTGACCTTCGCCTTTGGCATTCTTATATGTTCGTAGATTGCCTTTATTCGTTACTCTTACTTTTATGGTCCAGTTGCCTTGATAAGGATTCAAGGAACAAAGAGGATGAACCCTTCTAGTCATTGACAATCGAGCAGCCGGAGCAGCACTATTTATTAAGTTGTACAATGTCAAAATTCAGACTCATAATTATATAAACAATGTCATAAACGAAAAACAGTTGCTATGTTTCCATTTTTTTTTTCCTGAACTTCAGAAAAAAAGTGTAAATCATGGCAATTAGTTGAAAAGAAGAGCAAACGCATATTATTTTGGGGGCAAATAAACTTCCTACAAAAGAAATATTGGTTTGCTTACTTAATACGCTGCTCATAAACAATTTGTGCAGCAGATTTTGGCACTGATTCCTCTTTAGGCTTTAACAGTGTTGCTGTCTCCTCTGCTTCAGATTTGATCTCGCAGTCAAGTGCAGGAGAAACAACTTCACATTTTGTCACAATCAAAGCCCTGGAAAGTAATATTTTTAGGAAGAAATATGACAATTAGTAAAATTGTATTATACAATATGAAAGGACATAGCAATTAATATGTACTTACTTATCAGTTTGGTTGGGGATGGTATTGCATGTGTAATCCAGAATGCGAATGAGGCCAAGATTCTGAAGTTTTCCAGAATTGACTTCAGAGGAAAGATGGGTAGGTAGCATGGCCTTGATCTTCATCTTGCCATCGCTAGCCATGAAGCTGCATATCGTACAAATGAAAATTTCAATCAATGGAATATATAATAACAGGTGTGCAGTTATGCGCACTCCTTTGATTTAAGCCAATTATGACCTTCGGAAGTAAGGCATGCACGCATAACCTTACTTTAAAAGAGCTTCAAAAAGCCTAGCTAGCTTGCAACTAGCAAAAATTCATCAAAAAAAATACAAAACTTCCGGCTCCTCTTGCAAAGAAATAAATCATACGTAAATAACAAATATAATATTCTTAGAGAAGATTTAATCCTACGATTTTCCAGAATAACGCAGAACCCCACTCGACATGAGAGCATTAAAGAATAAAATCAATGACCAAATTAAAGGAATTGGGAGTGAGATAGAAATTCCCTCCACATAGTTGCTCACATAAAACAAGAAATCATTATCCCATCAAAAGCTGGAACAAGAAGGAAAAAACAAAGGGCATTTGACAGTTAACATTAAACAAACATAAATAAAGAAAACCGATTCATACGTGAAGCGGGTGGTGCTGCTACCAATAGGCTTCAGATCGACGACTTGCACGATGATCTCCGCAATCTCTGAGGTGGAATCTGGAGAAGGGTTGGAAAGTAGCATCGCGATTGCTCCGGGCGTCACCGTCTTCGCCATCGCTTCGGCGTTGATCCAAAAAGCGAAAGATGGAAGAATTGCAGAGGCTTGGAGTGATTTAGAGAGGGAGACGTACTGAATTTGAAGGAAAAGAGAGCGGATGTACAGTCAAATAGGTTATTTTGGCGGGAAAAGGAGATGCTTTGGGTTTGGGTCTCCTCCCGCGGGTTAATTTGATCGAGGGTTTCCAATTTTGTCGCCAGGCGTTCCTCGTTTTGGCCTTATGGCGGGAACTTTCGATTCGGATTTGTTAAATTGACTCGTTGGTAATTTACGAAATTAGGGCAACATAATAAACGCTTGGCAGGAATGGACACGTGTAATTCATAATGACGGTTATTGCCATGTTCCGTGTTCTATTAACACACATTTACATTACATAACTCAATTTGATTTATTGGTTATGAACTTTTTTTACTAATTATTAATTAAGATGTCTTATATTCAAATTTTGTTAATGCGATGTGTGTACGAATTTGCTCTAATTGACCTTTCCGTAAAAGTTAGAAAATAATTTTGCTTTCGTGATGTGAGAAATAATATGATGAATTTTTAGGTTTAATGTTTAGATTAATAGTATATATTATATGTTAATTTGTACTATTATTAATATAATCTAAAGCCTTTAAAGTTAATCATAATGCTTGACATATTTTTTTTTATCTATAAAACTTATAGA
Organism: Dendrobium catenatum; assembly: GCF_001605985.2. Lineage (NCBI taxonomy): Eukaryota > Viridiplantae > Streptophyta > Magnoliopsida > Asparagales > Orchidaceae > Dendrobium > Dendrobium catenatum. Next base: position 832,035 of record NW_021318921.1, read on the forward strand.
AACATGATACAGAGTTTTGATCTGAATCTATAAATTCGAATTGATGAATGGTATTTCGAAATGTCAAAAAGTTATAGAATCGATTGGAATGTGATCGATTCGATTCGAACAATTAGGTTCTATATAGTACCAATCATCTTGGTAGATTTAATTTTGAGTATTAAAATATTAGAATTAACCTAATTAGTCAATTTTCAATTCTAAAGGTTGTTGTTTTGGAATCGAAAAATTATTATTTAAATTTTAGATATAAAATAGGTAAATGACAGTGGTCATTGGTGAAAGGAAGCATGGTACATTTGTGAAAAGAGAATGATGTTTTCTTGAGATCATATGCTCAAACCTAAGTAAATATATCAAGCCCTTTGATCGAGTTGTCCGCTTCAGAGTTTGGGCAAATTAAGCTAACCTATTGGGAATCCATTCCAATATGTCCCAATAGGTTAGAAATAATCTAATTAAGCCTAATGAACATTTAGATTAGCTTAATTAGAACTTTCACCTTGGATTAGCCCAAATATATCTATTTGGACTAATAATATCTAGGCCTTCAAATTAACCAAATTAATTGAGCATAAAACTTCAAACTAATTCCAATAGGTCGTGCATAAATAAACTAAGCACAATTAGGCCTTAATTAGACCGAGTAGCTTGTTTGACCCAATTTGACCTATTTGAATTCTTTGGGTCATTAAACAAGTTTGATTGAATTGAGCCAAGCCAACCCTTATAATTTATTCCAAGTACTTACCCATATTTGATTTGACCTCAATTGACCCTTGAACCCATTGAGCTCAACAAATTAGTTCAATTGATCCAAATTAACTTTATTGATTCTTTTAGGACACATTGATCAAATCATTTTTGTCTAAATCTGACAATTGATCTAAGATAACCGCATATCAAATTGACAAATTTCACCCTTGGTTGAGCTAATTAAATTGAATTAGCTCACATTAATTCAAACATTATTGACTTGGCATATTTGAGATCAACGCCTTAATTTGATGAAATTTATTAAATTAAACAATTTGAATAAGTTCATCACATCCCAACTGAACCTATTTGACCTTTTTCTTTGGCTCAATTAACCCAATGGAACCCATACTTGGCCCATTTAGGCCATTTAAGCATACTTGCTCAAATTGGCCCAATTAGCTTAATCCGTCTCTTCAAACGGTAACTAATCAAGTCTAATTTTAGTTGACTAACTTGACCTATTAGTTTGATGTAATTAGGAGAATTTAGCAAAGTTATCCAAAATAGAGAAATTTGAATCTCCACGGACCTACATGTCATACAATTTCAATTTTGTTAATCTAATTGCTTCTATTGGCTAGGATAAACCTTAAAATATCCTTAACAATAGAATTAGCTCAACCCCAAGCCATTAACAAAGGCCTCGTAAGCTGATTAAAATTTATACAAGGGTTAAGCAAATTCAAATCAAGGAGTATCTTAGACTAAGATATCCCAATTTATTAGACCATACAATTTTTAAAACCCAAGCCAACAAGTTACTTACCAATTAGTAAGCCTAAGTTTATAGCTAGAGTCAAGGAGAAAAAGTGAGGGAGTGGGAGAGAAGTGCTTTCCCTTTTTCCTCAGTTTTTTCTCTCCTCTAACAACTCTATGAAGCCCATAGAGCTTTGGTCTTTTAATAGATTCAACCAACACCAAATGATTTCCATAAGGAGGTAATAATCTTAGACCCTAGGTATTATGATATGCAAAGGGAATGGTATGCTTACCTGTGATCTCCTTGAAGCTACATCTACTAAAGTTTTAGAATTTTTTTTTTTAATAAAACCCCACGGAAGAGGCCTACATGTTAATATAGAGAACAAATTATAAGTCCTTAAAGACTCCAAAGCTCGCTAAAATATAACATTTGAAAAAGAACCTAAAAGCCTCAGAATTCACCTAAATACAAAATCCAAGACAAAACAAAAAGAAGACCATCCTAAGCACAAGTAAACATACAAGGAGTCGGAGGAAGTCAGCAATTGCCCAACAATCAACTGTTTACATCCAAAGCTATAATGCCAACCAAAGCCGTAACCCAGAGATCCAGAAACTGGCACCACAAAAACAACCTGCATAAAACAAAATAAAAGAGACACCACCAAAAGGAACCAAACAGCCATAAATTAAACAATACAACACCAACACCCCATGGCTCCAAAACAGCAGCCATTAAGCCACCACAAAAAATAGCTTTTTTTTTATTTCCTCTTTCTTCGTTTATCCATCCGAATGAAAGTATCACGACGACTTACATTCAATTCAAATAAGTCATCCTGATCAAACACTTCCTTTTCACCACCCTCAGAAGGAGAAGATGGACAGCCTTCAAGCCAATCAATTTGCGCCACAATATTTTTTATCTATCTCACGCCCACATGAGCATTAAAAGTGTTAGCATAAAGTAAAGCAATTGGAACATCAAAAGATGTTCATTCATGCCCAGTCCCACATAGGAGACCAACACAACCAGATCAGCAGACACCACAGAAGAAGAAATAAAAGGATCCTACTCACTAGAATCAATATTCACCACCCTCATATTAACACTACAAGGTTCTTTATCACCCACAATAAACAACTCATTACTAGCAACAAGACCAGCAATGTCAGGACTAACAATGTCAATCTCACCCCGAGGGGAAGTCACCAAGACATGATCACCTACATCACGATCATCACAACACACAACAAGCCCATAATGCTCGGATGGAGGAGCACCAGTAATAGGGATCAATGAATCATTCTCAACCGCCCTCCCCAAGGGAGCAACCTACTCAAGTTGAGGCAAAACAATACTATAACAGTTATTTTCCTCACTAATAGGATCATCCTTACTAATGGGATCACAAACATCATCACAATTTTTATTCGAAACCACTCCCACCCCAACCATATTGTTAATAGGATTAGCTAAATGAGGATTCACAATATTACATTCAAATCTCGCATGACCCAAAACCTTAAAATAACCACAATAGTTATGTAATTCTTCAAATTCCACCAGTTGGATAAAACCCATAGATTTAGAACCAACCCAAACTTGATCAGGATACCTCTTGGTAACATCAAGCTCAACAAGCACACGACCAACTAAGGGCCTTATACCATTTGAAGTGGCATTATCCATCCGTAAAGGTCGGCCAAGCAAAGAACCAATGCCATGTAGAATCCGAGGAGAGAACTGATGTGGACGAAGATTGGGAAATGAAATCCAAATAGAGATAGTAGGAGATTCAATGTTAATGTCAAAATAAGGAGTCCGCCTAAATAACTTCATGTAACAGTTACTAACGAAGTAAGATCGATACGAGAATACACCACAATAGTCTAAATCATTCGAAAACTTAATGATAATGTTCTTGGCATTAAGCAATGTAATAGAAAACTCTCCCACAAGCTTAAGATTAAAGAAAATTTTACTGACAGAATCAATTGGTGGCCATTGGCCAAAAAATTGTCCGACAAGAGCAAACTCAAATGGAGCAGCCAAAGCCATCATTTCTTCATAAGGAATCCACTAAGACGAAATACCCTAGCAAGAAGTGATTTTTAGTTCGTGAAACTCCGATTGGGAAGAATCCCCGGATAGAGCATCCTTAAAAGAACGCGAAGTGAACTTCCCCACTAAAAACCCATGATCACTTAAACGATTACCATCCATCAAATCGCTAATCGCAAGAAAAGCCAGGTATTAAGGAGCAAGGAAAGAGTTTACTCGGGAGAAACTATCGAAGGCGACGCATAGTCGAAAGGAAACCCTAGCCAATAACAAAATCGTGTTTGAGTCAAAAGGGTTGGCAATGACATGCCAATCCATTTTTCTAATATGATCATGGACATTTGATTAGACATGAAATAAAGCCCATCCATGTCATTTTAAATCAAATTTGACAGCTAGTATTTTATCTCTGCCAATTTCATGGATATTTAGTTAAGATTTTGCAAAGAAAACTCCAGAGTTCAAATTGAATGAAATTGTAACCAAAAATTCTATCTTACTAGAGAATTAGTCGGAAATTAATTTTATAAAAAATATTTAACATTTAAATGAAAAAATATTTACTCTTCACTAATTTAAATAAATACTTAGGGTGCTATTGAGCATGTTTTTAGTGTTGATTTAAGTCTAATTGAACAACTTTTGGCCATTGCTTTTCACAGCTTCTAAATTTTTATTTTATTTAGAATGCTGTAATAGAAAATAGTAAGAAAAATGTCTCAAATAAATTCGTAGTTTACTTTGATTTGTCTATCATGCATGGATTTAATTTTTCAAGGTGAAAATGTGGATTTTAAAAATCAATTTCAATGCATTGTATGACCATATGACATTGAATTTGATATCATAAGTTCATAGCAATGTGCTGAACAAAATATCTCAAAATATCTCAAATTTCAATAAGAAAATTTGGGGTGATTTAAGACATCTAATTTGATTTGCTAAATGCATTAGAAGAATTAATTTCAATGGATTTAATTTTCTTTTGGTCATGGTTTGATTATCATTAGCCATTAGCAATGCATGGAACTTCACAAATTCTTCAAGAAATTATTTGAGGTGATTTCTTATTTTTCATAAATAAAATAGTTATTACTTTAATTATTTATTGAAGGAAAATACATTAAATGATTTTAGGAAAATTTGGGGTTAATCAAAATCATCCACTTGAATTAGAGAATGCATTGATAGATATTTTAGAAAATATTTTATTTTATCTTATATTTCTCATACTTTCATTAATTTAATATTATTAATGAAATATTCCTTGATTTAATTAGGAACAAATGGGATATTAATCGTCCTCATTTTATTGAAGATTGATTAATTCCCCATAATTTTCTAATTAAAATTTAATTTTCCTTACTTATTCAAATAATTAAGGAACAAAGAACATAATCATTGGCTTTGACTTTTGAAATGCTTTTAAAACCAATTTCCTATTTTTCAAAGTTTAAAATCAATCATTGTTAATTTGAAGACATCAAATTTTAAATGTTAAGGTGATTTTGAATGTATCAAATAGTTTAAAGTTATGAAATTTGAGTTTTTTTTAATATTCTCAAAGTTAATTTGAAATTCAAATTTAGCAAATCCAAATTTCCTTTTTGTTCAGATTGAATCATCCAACACAAAAACTTCTAATTAGAACACGTATGCAAACTTATGTGAAGCGCTAACGGACCAAACTTAACCCAAACTTAGAATAAGATGTACTAAATTGTTAGAATTTCTCAACAAACCATAAAATTGTCTTGAACTTCAAAAGCGAGATAGAGGAGAAATTATTATGTATGGTCACCGGGTGGCTATGTATGGTCACCGGATGCCACCCGGAGGTGAAACAAGACACGTTATGTCACTTTTTTTGTTGTGTATCGGTGCTATATACCGTTGCATATCGTGTTATGTGGCGCTTCGCGATTCATCTTCGGACAGTCCGGCAGTCGCACATAATAATTTCCCCAAATAGAGTTGAAGAAGCTAAGCATACCAACCCCCTCAACCTCTTTCCATATAATGGGATATTAGATCATATCATCAAAAACTACAACATTCTTTGATTAATTAGAGAGAATAGTTTAGTCTGGAGAAATTATGTTCATTGAGTCTTCATTGATCCTAAACATAGATCAACCAAGATTATTATGAACATCTTTTGATCATTATTTTTTCGCTGTTTAAAAAAATTATGCTAAAAAACTACTTTAAAAAGCATAAAAAAAATTGTCCCAAATAAAGTCTTAATTTGATGTTAACTCGCATCTTCATATTCGATTGAAGATTATGCTTTGTTTGATTATTCCTCTCCTTTTGAAAAAGATAGTTTTAGAAACAATGATTAAGAGAATGAAGTTTTCTAACAGAGAAATAAATATCAAAAATCTTCTCAAAACAATTGAAAAAATGAAATTCCCTAACAAATATTTATATAGAATTGTCTCATCCAAATAACGGCCAAAACTAATTTCTACATTTAAAAGGAAAAAAGAAAAAAAAATGCCGAAACAATGAGGCCTTCGTGAATTGGCCTCTCCTCCAATGGTCCCATGGAAGATAAAGGTAGACTGATGCAGAGCATGATAGAGGATAGCAAAAGGTTTTAGAGACAGCTTTTTGAAAACTTTTACAGAAAGATAGTAATACAGAAATACAGAGTTATTTCGGTGAATATTTTTCTTGTCTTCTCCGGTCTCCTATTTTTCCCTGATTTGACGTCATTTGTGCAGGTGATTGGCGATCTTTGAATCAAAGCAAAAGGTCTAAGTGAAAGTCTCCTCTTTAATTTCTAGTAAGGAAAGGATCCCATGCTACGCGAGATTCTAGAGGAAGTTGAGATGGTAAAGAAAAAAGTAAAAAGAATTTGTAAGCAAAATTGTAACTTGTGATCTCTTATTCATTATGAAACCCTTAAACATGAACAAACTAATCATTTCTATGTATTGTGTAAAACATAAGGTTTCAAAATGGTTTGAGAGGCTATTTGATTTGCTTAAAAGAGATGCAGACTAAAATATAATACAATATAAAATGAATGCAATATATCTAATATGTTTGAAGCTGTTTGAATAAGTGTAAAATAAATACAAATGATTATTTTTTTCTTTAGTTAGTAGTGAAATAAAAATAGTCTAAAGGTCAACGATGGTTGTGGACGGTGGCCGATAAGAATGGAGGGTTGTTGCCAGTGGGAACAACAACAGTCAACGACGATGAGCAGCAGTTGTAGTATGAGAACATCATCTGTTGACAGATGTGGCTAGAACACATTGAAAGTGGTCGGCAACAACAACATAATTATCTTGTAGTGTATTTGATAATTGATTAAAAACGGACGAATTTAAGATACATCAAAAAGATGTAAATGCATCAAGTTTTTACTTTTCATTCTTCTTTAACAAACTAAATACCAAAATTCCTAAAACCCTGCATTTGAAATACTTCATTCAATTTTCATTAATCAAACAACCCTTAAACTATAATATTTCAGCATAAACAAATATGTAGTTTTCCTTCATCTTCAGAGATAAAAGCCAGTGAGAGTAAATCAGAACACGATAACACATTGTCATGGAAGAAAAATACAAGAGATGATAGTGCCACCAATGTGAACTGAAGTAGCGCGTAGTTGCCTCTGTTATGTGCTGACGGTCATAAGTTCGGGTCACTGAAATAATTCTCTGTAATACAGTAATAAGGCTGAATATGATAAACCCTCCACCAAAAGAGGAGAGGAAGAGATTTCCTAACTCTGTGAAGGTTAGAAAATTTCCTTCATCGTCATTTTACAGTTTCCAAGAAAGAGAAGAATAAAAGAGCATGACAAAGGGAGATATAGATACATACAAACAGCCAAAAGTTCTTTTGGTTTGCGACTAAGAAGGAAAAAAAATAAAATTAACTAGCGAGGGTGAAGTCCACAAATTAACCCATCTTACATCTACTCTAGACATCACAATTCATATGATAGTATTAAAAGGTGTAGGGAATCTAATCAAGCTCCTAACATGACGAGGAAAGAGAGAATGGGCAGAAGCAGGAAACCTGAGCCTTTTTTAATGTAATCACCATTGCTATTATCAGTAGAGAAGGTGTTTCCTGAAGGACCAATGACTCCTCCAACCCCTGAACTTGTTGGTGTCATTATGGTAGGAGTTGTTGAGCCTGGATTGGTGGTGGTGGGAGGTGATGGAAAAGTTCCAATGCCAGTCCCAGTACCCGTGGCTGTGCCCATGCCTGTCCCAGTGCCTGCGCCCGTTCCCGTGCCTGCGCCTGTTCCCGTTCCCGTGCCCGTGCCCGTGCCCGGGTTCATACCTATCCCCGTGCCAGTGTTGGTTCCATTGTTGTTGCTAGTACCTGTGCCCGCAGCACTGGAAGAGAATAAAATTTTGATTTTCCATGATTAGACAATGAGAACACATTAAACAGGGAGATTTACATACACACCAATGAACAGCTAAATCCTTATATTTACTTATATAATACTAAAAAATTTTTAATTACATCCAAAAATACAAGTAATATTAACTTATTTAAAGTAAAACACACTTTTTCATATATATGTTTTGATGCGATTTAGACATTAACATTGTATTTGTGATAGTTTTTTTATTGCTTTGCTTTTCAAACAGCAACCAAAATTTATGCTTGGCCATTGCTTATTTGGTGCTTTCAAAAAAATATTGTACTAGAAAACTGCTTTCTACAATAGTTTAAAATGTTACTTTATGTGCAACAACTTCACAAAGAAGTAAGAAAGCTGTCCCAAATTAAGCGTAAAGTTGTATATAAGTAAATATAAAAATTTAGAGGTTACTATATAAATACATAAAAGATTAAAGTGTCTCATACATGATTGAAACAGTGGAAGGGAAAAGATTCTCCATGTGTTAGAAGGGTGTTGCTGGGAGGGCATCCAAAGATAAGGATTGAAGTGTCTCATTAAAAGCACTGTTGAAATGTAATGTGGTTGGTATATGTTCAGGAAGAAGCGCTAAGAAGGCATATTCCCATTAAAAATAAGAACTTCATCAAATTATTTGGGGTGGAAGAAAGGAGAATGAAATTGAGTTCAAATGTCCCGAGCTTGGCTCGAGCTCGAGATGTTGTAGTTTTAGTTAGCTCAAACTCTACCAAAACTATATTGCCAATCAAGATGAGTCAAATTGAATGGAAACAAACCAATTCCAAATTCAAATATCAATAGTAGAGCTTGAAATAAGATCTGGCTCGAAATAGCTCAAATTTACCCGAGACATTGCATAATATTTCATTTTTTACAAAATGCTTATGATATAAAAGGTGAAATAATAGAGAACATAAATAAAAATATCAAAAACAACATAATATTATATTTATATGAACAAAAATTATATACATATTCTGAATTTGAGCCAACTCAAATAAAACTTCAAGCGGTCCACATTAGGCTTTACATCAGCTCAAATAAGTTTTTAGTGAAGAATTAGGCTCCACACTCAGGCTTCATTTGAGACGGCTTTCTTAATGCTTCTTAAAACAGCTTTCTAGTACAAAAATTTTAATGTTCGTACTAGAAAGCTACTTTAAGAAGCATTAAGAAAGTCATCCCAAACGAAGCCACAATTTGAAATGACTTGAGTTGATTTCAAATTGAATCTAAACTACAAAAAGTTGGAGCTTATGCCATCTCAGAAAAAGGCTCACTGAAGGCACTGTTGAAATTATGTGGTTGGCAAATTCTCATGAAAATGAAGTGGCAATGAGGTCATATTCAAATTAATACTAAGAACTTTAAGGGGAACATCCTATCGAAAAAAGAAGAGATCATGGGCCATGAATTATGTGAACTAAAAGCTGGTAGGGAAGGTATAGGCATCTTCTAAAATAAAATAAAAAATTATTGGAGAGAGATACGAGTTTTAGGTTGAGCAGGAAAGAGGGATCAGATTCCCCCTCAAAGCCTCATCACCAGGCTGAAATCTTATCAGGTGGAAACAATCTTTATTCCCCTCTCCATCATCTCAACAAAGTATAAAGATGGGGAAAAAATAGCCCCATCTTTTGACCATGTAATGAACAAAAGATGCAGATCAAATAAACAAATTTACCTGGGGGAAGCGGGGAAAGTGCAACCACTTGCACCTACAAACAAACAAAACGAGAACAAAGAAAAATAATATATCAACTAGTGAACTAATCTTACTTTCTCTCTAGAAATCACAAATGATGAGTGAAAAATAAGAACTCACTCGGGTCTTGTGCACTCAGAGTGGCAGTCCCTGCAAAATCACAGGCCTGTGGTGCTTGCCCTTTTCTCTGGTAGTAACTATTGGCTGCATAAGAGCAGTGAGCTTTCACTGTGTTGGGATTATAGCAAGCTCCATTCTGGTTTATAGGAGCACAGTCAGCTCCAGCTCCACAGGCATAATCAAGTGTTTTCTGCAAGGCAGAATCACTTAACTCCGTCTTGCACACACACCAAGCACCATCTTCCACCCGAAGACACAGAAAAACATAATTTTAGCTTACTAATAAGAACAACAAACATAAAGAAATTGGACTCACAACAAAACTAAAAAGGACAAGATTTAAAAAAAGAAGTTAACCACCTATACTAGTGACAGATTGAAGAAGAAAAGAAAGCTTTAAACCCCAACAGTTCCGAAAAAGAGAAAGAATTTAGAAGGAATTGTAAGGGTAAAAGATAGTTCAGCAAAATCAATCAATAAAGGCAAGAGTTTTCTTATTGGAAACGTAATATTCTTCTAAAATGTAAAGTGCGCAATTTTCTTTTTAGTTGAGACCGCAGTAATCTAAATCCATCGTCTTTGCTAAAACTTTGGCCTAACTCAGTGAAATTGAACTTCAGAAACTAAAAACTTCTAGGAAAAGTAAAAAAGCAAGACATGGAAGATGCTTGAAAGATACAGGTAGATGGGGGTGATAGCCATGCCTCTTAACTGCTCGAAAAAGAAGAAAAAGTGCGCATCTTACTAAGAAGAAAGAGCTACTCTCTCACCTGAATCCCTAGCCATGGCCATCATGAACAGGAGATAAACCAGGAGAACTTCCATGGCTGAAATTGGAATGATGAAAGATGGGGGAGAATGAAGTAGGGAAAACAATATGAGAAGGAGAAGGTTTGCTCTTATGTGTGGTGGAGCAAGGTAGCTGAGTCCTGTTTCTTGATTCAAGCTCCAGTTGCTTGATTATAAAGCCTGCTGTGGAGAAATAATTTCTGCAGCGTTTGGAACCCCTTTGTAATAAAGGCACGTCCTTCGATACTTTAAATTTCGTCATTATCCAACGTTTTTTTTTTCTTATACTTCAATTAAATGCGGGAATTAAAAATATTTCGCAATATTTATCTATCTAATATTTAAATTTTCTTTTTTTTTTTTGGAAAATTAGGAGCATAAGCCCATTTTATTCCAACATAAAATAAGAGTACAAAAGAAATGTTGACATCTATCACAACCTACCAGTAGATTCAACAAAAACTAGCAGCAATAGCCGCAGAATAAAATAAGAAAGCAGAAAACAGTAAAAGACTAACAGCTTGAGCTGCTGAAATTGCATAAAAAACCTATACCACAGTAAAGGAAAAAAGAAATTGCCGAGAATAAAAAGCAAAATTGTCTCAAAAAAAAGGCTGAACCCTCAAAATGCTCCCAAGTCATGAAGAACCTGGACTCAGAAAAATAGATTTTTAGCGAGTTTTAGCGACTGGACCATTCCCTGGTTGCCAAAAGGCCGTCCAAGGGAAGCAAAAATGGGAGCTTCATCATCGTCCAGGTAATCATAATGATAACTGGTGGAGTCATATCTAAAGTCTCCCAGGAATGCAATCAGGCAGCTGCAGAAGCAGCAGCAGCAATCAGCAACAATTGTCTCGCGGCCAAAACAGAGGAACCCCAGAATTCTGAAGATGTTGCAAGATAATCAGTGCAAGTAATGCCCAGGTCCCGTCTGCAGCAAATACATCTAGACAGCAAAATTTCTTAACAGGTCTCCATCACACCATTTGGAGACCTTGTATAGCATAGCTTTCTTGATCTTAATCAAGATAGTGGTAGTGCTAGAAGCAGATTTAGCAAATTTCCTCTCGTTTCTTTCTCTCCAAACATGATAAACGGTGCAACAAATAGTAATAAAATAAAGCCTTTTGGTTTGGGGAGAGAAGATTTGGTTATCATTTACCCAGTCAAAAAGTTGCATCAAGTTGGGTCTTAGCAGAATATTGGCTGAATCAGGGATGAGAGTAGTAATAATAAAATGACTGTAATTACAATAAAAAAACAGGTGATTAGTGCTCTCTATGTGGTTAAAACATAAAGAGCATGTCAGATCCACCACAATGTTTCTACGTTGAAGTTCCATAGCTGTTTTAAGGCCACCAACCAAAGATAGCCAGGTGTATATAGAATATCTCAGAGAGTGTTTCGAATGCCATATGTAATCTTCCCAGATGCCGTCCGGCATAGATTTGTAGAAGTCAGTGATAAATCCTTTAAAATTTGCTTTACCAGTATTAACCAAAGATAAGCATTCAGAGTTATTATCCAGAATTCTAACACTGAGAATAGCATTAGAAACCTCAGTTGGAAGATTAATAGAAATTTTCCAACAGCCATCAGAGGAAATGAAATTGCTCACATTAAGGTCCTCATAGTTAGCATATTCCGGGTTTAAATCAACCAGGCTATTTGAATTACACCAGCAATCCCAGAGGAAAGAAAAGGGAGAGTAAGGTGTAACTTTGAATTTCCATAATTATTTAGTAGCAACAGCTGTGCTACAAATGGATTTCCAAAGTTTAGAGGCTTTGGAGTGAGGCGGTTTCCAAGGGGAGGAATAGTATCTGAACAACCAAGACGCCAAAGGAGAAGGTCTGTTGTACATTATGTGTATAAGAGAACAATTAAATCCATGTTGAAGAGCTGAGATACTATTAATACCAAGTCCCCCCTTATCTTTGGGTTTACAGACATTATCCCAACTTACAAGGTGCAGCTTTTTCCCCACAGACATGTCACCAAAGAACAGAAATTTGGAGGCCACTTTCCTAAAAAGTTTATAAGCACCTTTGATTAAAATAGCACCCCTTATCCAATAAGCAATTGAGTTCAACATAGTAAACTTCAAATATTGAAGTCTTCTCGCAAAAGACAGCTTTTTTGCATTCCACCCAGAGAGTTTCTCAGTTATATCATCAATTAAAGAAGAGATGTCAGAATAATTTAATTTCCTGAAAGAAATAGGGATTCCAAGATAAGAAATGCTGTCCTTAAGAGACAAGGGAAGGATATTACAAATGTCAGTAGCAATAGTAAGGTGCTTAGGCAGCAAAAGAGAGCTTTTCCCCAAATTTATATGAAGGCCCGATGCTTTAGTAAAGATGTTGATAGTTTCCATAAGGTTGGCACAATTGCTGCAAGTAGCAACTCCGAAAATAAGTAAGTCATCAGCATATAGGAGATGACTAATCCTAAAATTCTTGAAATAAGCTCCCACAAAAAGATTGTCATCTAGAATCGAGGAGAAGGCATCCATAGCAATGCAGAACAAATACGGGCTTAGGGGGCAGCCCTGCCTTAACCCAGCCGAAGAGGGAAAATACCCTTGGAGAGTGCCTTTGATCACAATAGAATAGTTGACATTGAAAATACAACTTTTATGCACCGAGAATTGAGGTTGATTAACGCTCGTCTTGATCGGAACGTTCATGCTCGAACGGTAACTCCGATGGTGATGCCGGCAGTGAGACGGGAGCCCGTGACGGACAGAGAGCGGCAACAAGATATTCAGCGGCCAATAGATTCGGATTCGGATGGGAACTGAGGCAATTCAATTCGGGGGAGCTGACTGATTCTGAAGAGGAGCCAGTTTTGATTCGAAGACATCGCCGGAACTCCAGAGACCGCTACCCAGGTGAATTTTGAGTTAAATTAGATATACCCTATTTTGAAGGAAAACTTCACATAGAAGACTTCTTGGATTGGGAGAGGGCCGATGAAACTTTTTTTGAATACATGGAGATTGAGCCGGAGAAACAGGTGAAGTACGTGGCGTGCAGATTGAAGGGCGGCGCCAGCGCGTGGTGGCAACAAATTATTCAATCCAGGAGGCGAGAAGGGAAGGGTAATGTGCGAAGCTGGCACCGTATGAAACAATTGTTGAGAGGCCATTTCCTCCCAACAGATTTCGAGCAAATGTTATATATGCAATATCAACATTGTGTGCAAGGTTCTAGATCGATAAATGATTATACTGAGGAATTCTATCGTTTGAGCGCGAGAAACAATCTCAACGAATCCGATAATCAATTGGTTGCAAGATACATTGGAGGGCTGAAGGAGTCAATTCAGGATCGTCATGAGCTAAACTCGGTTTGGTCACTTTCACAAGCCGTGAACTATGCCCTCAAGATAGAGACAAAATTGCAGAGACAGATGCATCATAGGCCACCAGGAGAAATTCTAAATTCCAGCAGTCAACTGAGGCAAGTAAATTGGGTTCTCAAGCCACACCGAGTGGTAACATATCAACGCCAGCTACAGCGGCCAGCAATTCATACTCTGGTAATAGCAAGAAAAATGTGGAAGCCAAGGAGAATCAAAAGGGGAAGGGTCCGGTACGAGAAAACCCATATGCTAAACCTACCGGTATTAAATGTTTCCGATGTTTTCAAGTGGGACACAAGTCCAACGAATGTCCGACCCGGGGCCAAATTCAATTGATGGATGGTGAAGAAGAAGAAACTTTCGAAGACAATGAGGCGACCGATGATGCCGATGCAGAAGATGTGGCAGGAGATAAAGGCGACCCTCTGGTTTGTGTTTTGCAAAAGTTGCTCATAGCTCCTCGAAAACCCAGCAAGACTCAACGTAATGCTTTATTTAAAACTAAATGCACTATCAAGGGTAAAGTCTGTGATTTACTCATCGACAGCGGCTGTACGGAGAATGTTATTTCTCGAGCAGTTGTTCAAGCATTACAGCTTAAAACCTCCCCCAATCCAAATCCGTATAAGATAAGCTGGGTACGAAAGGGGATCGAAATCATAGTCTCGGACATGTGTAAAGTTTCGATTTCCATTGGCCGCCACTATATGAGTGAAATTCTGTGCGATGTTGTAGACATGGATGTATGCCATCTGATTCTTGGAAGACCGTGGAAATTCGATATGGGAGCCATTTATGACTGTCGGGCGAATACTTACAACTTTGAATGGAAGGGGAAGAAGTTGCGTTTGCTACCTCATTCACCAGAGCAAGAAAGCAGCTCTTCACATAGCAAAACGGCATTGTTTGCTGTTACCCGAAAGGCTTTACTCAACGCCTGGAGGGAGTCCGATTACATCCTGGCATTGGTCATTTCAGAACAGAACACCTCTACAGAATCGTGCGCTGTCCCAGAGTGTGTTAACCAGTTGTTGCATCGCTTTATGGATATTGCTCCGCCTGAGTTGCCATCCGAGCTACCTCCGGTTATAACAATTCAACATCAAATTGAGTTAACTCCTGGATCAACGTTGCCCAATTTGCCACATTACCGCATGTGCCCGAATGAACACAAGGTTTTGCAACAAATAGTTGATGAATTACTTGAGAAACAACTAATCCAACACAGCCTCAGTCCATGTGCAGTACCAGCCCTGTTAGTGCCCAAGAAGGATGGTAGTTGGAGGATGTGTATCGACAGTCGCTCTATAAACAAGATTACAGTTAAATTTCGTTTTCCAATGCCATGTATGGAGGACATGCTGGACAAATTGGCGGGGGCTCAAATCTTCTCCAAACTGGATCTGAGGAGTGGCTATCACCAAATTCGGATTCGACCAGGCGACGAGTGGAAAACTGCATTTAAAACTCGCCAAGGTTTGTACGAATGGAGAGTAATGCCATTTGGCTTATGTAATGCGCCAGCAACTTTTATGAGATTAATGAATGAAGTTTTAAAGCCCCTTCTCAATAAATGCTGTGTGGTGTACTTCGACGACATTCTTGTTTTCAGCACAACTTTGGAAGAACATGTGAAACATTTGACATCGGTTTTCGAAGCTCTGCGACACCAGAAATTGTATTTGAATATCATAAAATGTGAGTTTGCAACTCCTCAAGTGGCTTTCCTTGGATTCAGGATTTCGGCTGCTGGAATACAAGTTGACCCAAGGAAGATTTGTGCCATCCGAGATTGGCCAACACCACGCACTTTTTTTGATATCCGTAGCTTCCATGGACTGGCAAATTTTTATAGGTGGTTTATCAAGGGATTCAGTTTGATCATGGCTCCAATCACTGACATCCTCAAACAACCGAAATTTTCATGGGCTGCAGAACAACAACAGAGCTTTGAATTGATCAAAACCGCCTTGACTAACGCCCCTGTTCTCGTCTTACCAGATTTTGATAAGCCATTCACTGTTGATACTGATGCTTCAATGGTGGGAATCGGTGCTGTGCTATCCCAAGATAATAGACCGGTTGAATTCTTCAGCGAAAAATTAAGCCCGTCTCGACAAAAGTGGACGGTATACGAACAGGAACTGTATGCTGTCATCCGAGCGCTGAAACAATGGGAGCACTACTTATTACATCAAGACTTTGTTCTTTGTAGTGATCATAAGGCTCTCCAATATATTAATACTCAAAAGAACATCAATCGGATGCATGCTCGATGGATTATATTTCTGCAAAAATTCACCTTTGTGTTAAGACACAAAAGTGGAACACAAAATCGGGTAGCTGATGCGTTAAGCCGGAGAGCTGCTCTCTTAACTCAGCTACAGACGGATTTCTCAGGATTAGAAGGTATCAAAGATTTATACATTGATGATATTTTTTTTAAAGACATTTGGTCCAAGTGCAGGAACCGTGAATCAGTAGCAGATTATTGCTTAAAGGATGGATTTCTATTTAAGGCTGACTTGCTGTGTATACCGAGTTCATCCTGGAGGCAACCCATAATCCACGAAGCTCACGCAGGAGCTTTGGCAGCTCATATGGGGCGTGATAACACCATCCTTCAGTTACAGACACGGTTGTTCTGGCCACACCTCCGGCATGATGTGAATAAATTCGTGCAACGGTGCGCGGTCTGCCAAAGCTACAAGGGAGGGGGACAAAATACCGGCTTGTATCAACCATTACCGATCCCAAGCTCGATCTGGGAAGATCTAAGCTTAGATTTCGTGTTGGGTCTCCCAAGCGCGGTAATGATTCCATTATGGTTGTAGTGGACAGATTCTCCAAGATGACGCATTTCATTGCGTGTAAGAAGACGTTTGACGCCCTCAACATTGCCAAGCTTTTTTTTAAAGAAGTGGTACGTCTTCACGGCATTCCCCGCAGTCTTACTTCGGACAGGGATGTTAAATTTATTAGCCATTTCTGGAGGGAGTTGTGGAAGCGCATGAGTACATAGATACAATTGAGTTCAGCTTATCATCCCCAAACAGACGGACAAACGGAAGTGGTTAATCGAACTCTCGGCAATCTCCTCCGCTGCCTTGGTCAAGAGCATCCTAAATTGTGGGATGACATTCTCTGTCAAGCCGAGTTCGCCTTTAATTCCATGACTAATCGGTCCACGGGTATGTGTCCGTTTAGTATTGTTTATACAAAATTACCTAACACGATACTTGACGTTGCAGTGCTCCCCAAAACTCAAAGTAAAGCAGCTTCTGCATTCGCTGATCAATTTGTCAAGTTGATTGCTGACGTTCGCTGCAAGCTACAGGAATCAGCCCAAAATTATAAAACAGCAGCAGATGTACACCGACGGGAATGCATATTCCAACCAGGAGATTTGGTATACGTACGTATACGCAAGGAGCGGCTGCCACCAGGTCCTCAGTCGAAGCTAAGCAGGAGAAAATGGGGACCGTTCGCTATCAGTAAAAAGATCAATGATAATACATATGTTGTCGATCTTACGGCCGAATTTACTACGTCACATACTTTCAATGTTACTGATATATTTGCTTATGTGCCACCAGATGACAGCCCAATTACTATCGAATCGGTACAATCTGATTCTTCTCACGGAGGGGGCGAATGATGCGGTGCATCTATACTACAGTGATCCTGAGGAGCACGTTATCTTATTTTCTCTTTTTCGTTAGCCATTTTGCACATGAGCACTATCTTAGTTACTTTAGTTAGTTAAAACGTACTGTTGTGCCTTTTTACTTTTTGTCTCGTTTGGGAAACGCCTGGAGGGAAGGATAGGAGTATATGAGTGCTGAGTAAAGCAGAGTATAGGAGTTTTTGATGAATTTCTAATACAGAATTTCTGTTATTCCTCTTGTGTTCTGTAATCCTTTCCATTGCAGGTTTTTGATCTTCATCAAGATACTACACAATTCATATCGCTAGAAGCCAGGAATGGAGGCAAGGTTACACTTGGAGATAACACCACAAAGAAAGTGGTTGGATCTGGTATGATTGGTAATTTCAAAAACTTTTTTATAGACAATATGTTATTGGTTGAAGGCTTAAAGCATAATTTGTTAAGTATAAGTCAGCTATGTGACAAGGGATATAATGTGAAATTTTTACCTACTAGCTGCATATTAAGCCTAAATGGGAAAGAAGTTTTAAATGGAAAAAGGGTAAATAATGTTTACATGCTACATTTTAATTCATTTCATACTCCTATTGCTTTCTGTTTGAAAACTATTTCTGATGAATCTTGGCTTTGGCATAGAAGACTTTGTCATTCTAGTATGAAAAATCTTAGGAGAATTACCCAAAAGAATTTAGTAAGAGGTATACCAAAACTAGACTTTACTAAGGACCACCTTTGTGATGCATGTCAATTAGGAAAACAAGTGAAGTCCTCTTTTAAGTCCAATAATGATCTTAGAACTAGTAAACCATTGGAAATTCTTCACATGGATCTTTTTGGACCAGTAGGAACTGTAAGTCTAGGAGGGAAGGTATACGGATTTGTTATTGTGGATGATTTCTCTAGATTCACTTGGGTTAGATTTCTTTTTCATAAAAGTGAATCATTTGAGGAATTCAGAAATTTTTCAACTTGGATATAGAGAAAATTAGGATGTGAAATAATATCTATACAAAGTGATCATGGAGGAGAATTTGAAAATGAAAGATTTGAAAATTTTTATAAAGAAAAAGGGATTGATCACAATTTTTCTACACCTAGAACCCCTCAACAAAATGGAGTAGTTGAAAGGAAAAACAGAACATTAATAGAAGCCGCCCGAGCAATGTTGGCAGAATACTCACTTCCTAGATATTTTTGGGCTGAGGCGGTTAGCACTGAATGTTATGTTCTGAATAGGGTGAATGTGAGATCAAATTTAAATAAAACACCCTATGAGTTACTAAAAGGTAGAACACCAAATTTGTCTCATTTGCATGTTTTTGGTGTGAGTGGAAGCACCAATATTCACAACCGCATTACTATTGGCCCTGCGGCGTCGATTTTTGTTATATAGAAACTTCAAGTCATCTTCCCCCTGCGAGAGCCAAGAGGCCTTAGCTCGCTGAATAATCCATGAGACATGGAGAGAAGTGAATTTCGTGATTTGGTGGTTGACTTTTTTCAAATTGCTATTAAGAGACTCGTTTAAAGGGTAATCCGAGATCTGCTGCAGGCAATGTAATTGTTGCCTATGAAGGGAGTCCAGATGCTCCTGAATTGCCTTGGCATTAGTCTAAGGCTCCAATTTGAGCCTCCTTTTTAATGCACGAAGTTTATTACATAAATCAGCCAACGGGTTACCTACTTGGTTGGCAGAGAAAACATCAAGTAGGATATACCAATATGCATCTAAAGAAGTCCAGAAATTTTTAAAGAGGAAGCGGTGTGGAGTTGGGATATTAACAGTAGAGTGAAGAATGAGTGGGCAGTGGTCAGAGCAGGATGGGGCCTGAACCGAGTAGTAGGAGTTCGGGTAAGTGGAAGTCCATTGCTCATTGACCAATACTCTATCTAATTTGATGTGGATGGGATTACTGGTTTGCTGATTAAACCAAGTGTATTTGTTTCCCACCGAATTTAAGTCTTCAATGTTAGCATCAAAGATAACAGAATTTAATTCCCCTAAGCTGCTATGAGATAAGACATTACCTCCCGATTTATCCGCAGCAAAACGACAACAATTAAGGTCCCCCATTATTATCCAAGGATTTGAAATTGTATCAGCACAGCTTCTAATCTTATCCCAAAGAGGAATACGGGCATCTCTATCGTTATCTGCATAAATAACAGATAACGTAAAAGGAGAAAAAGTAGCTCCAGTGACAGTACCTGAGATGAGCTGAGGAGAAATAATCTTAGGTGAGAAATTAACTTTGGCAGAATTCTACTTGATCCAAATCCGGCCAGGAGATGCCAGATTAAAGTTGTGGCAAGATTGTTCCATAGGGAAAATGACATGAGTATCACAGAAGAAGGGATTGAGAAGGGAAGACAGGAGAATTCTATTCTCCAAAATGCAGAGCACATCTAAATTAAAAGACGAAATCAAACACTTACAGCATAAAACTTTGTATGGACTATTGAAGCCCCTAATGTTCCAGCTTGCAATAATCGGCAAAGACATTTTAACGATTGGTCGCCAGGGTCTTTTTGGCTTGCTTCCCCTTTGCATTTTTACTTTGCTTACCCGAATGAGTTTGCGGTTTCTCCTTTTCTTTGACCCGAGCAGAAGAGTCAATCTCTAAGGAAGTGTCATTCGCTGAGTTGTCTTGATCTTCAACCAACAGGTGAAGGGCATCAAACTTATTGGGAGATTGAATTTTAGGTGGTAGAGGCTTATATGGCGGTAAAGAGGAGGAGTTTGAGGATGATGAGGCTTCATGAGGAGAATTGAGATTAGGGATATTAGAAATGGACAGTACCAGAGTAGGTAATAAGGCAGTGGGGGGAATTTGGGTGGGGATGGTGGAAGAGGTTGGCGGAGGAGGTAGAGGAGGAAGGCTAGGATTCTGTTGAGTATTAGTCTGTTTAGACGAGGCTAACAGGGAACTCTGAACCATAGTGCTTTCCACCATGGTCGGGCCTGTTTGAGCTTGGGGACTGGGACCAGCGAGTGCAATGGAAGAGGGAATAATAGAGGGAGAAATGGTGGGAGAAGACGGTGGATTCCTACCTTGTGGCTTTCTACTTTTGCTTCGGCCACGAAACGAAGTCTGTGGAGGTTGGATGACATTAGAGGTCGCAGCCTCAGGTTTGAATGGACATAAAAAGGAGCCATGTACCATCGATTTGCAGTGTTCACAAACAGTAGGCTTCCACTCATATTGAATTTTCAGGCTGAAGACATCATCCTCTATAGAGATCGGAATCTCCTCAGGGTAAGTTGCAGAGGCGTCTACTTGAATGCAGACACGAGCGAAGGTGAGACGGGTTTTTTGTGCAGTAAGAACGTCAACAGCTAACGGGATGCCAATTTTGCTGGCGATGCGTGAAATACCTTCAGAGTTCCAGCAGATCAGAGGCAGATCATGGATTTTCACCCAGATTGGAATTGAAGTAAAGTTTTCACGCTTGGGTCGGAATTTAGGTGACCATTTTTAGAGCAGGAAGAGCCTCCCCAAAAAGAACCACACGCCTTTAGACCATGCCATCTCATAATCTTCCTCAGTGGTGAAACGAAGGAGGAAGAACCCATCAGATAGAGAAAGAAGTTGCATCGATCCCTTAAGGGTCCAGGTTTTGCGAATCGCTCCAAGAAGAGCTTCATAGTTATGAGACCTCGTTCCCTTACTGTTCCTCTCTGACTTGGATTTTCCTCCCAGGATCGTCTGGGACGATAGTGAGATCGTCCAGGCCGATCTGTACTGTTCAAAATATCGGCCTGAACCAAACAAAGATTCCAATTTTCCGCCCCTTTCACCAGACGGTCCCCAGCAAAAGGGATGATATCTGGTTCAAGAGGAAGAAAAGAGAGGGGTAGATCCTTAGATATGGGAACCGAGTCTATGACAATATTTTTCCACACACGAGAAGGTGCAGAGGAGGAGGGTCCTCCTGCATGCGCCGATAGCGGGGGAAAATCAGAAGCAGAGAGAGACTCCATGGAAGAAACTAGGAGAAGGAAGCTG
Source organism: Dendrobium catenatum (assembly GCF_001605985.2). NCBI lineage: Eukaryota > Viridiplantae > Streptophyta > Magnoliopsida > Asparagales > Orchidaceae > Dendrobium > Dendrobium catenatum. Next base: position 853,623 of record NW_021318921.1, read on the forward strand.
AAAACCCAAGAAGGGGAGTCCTCCGGCGAAAGCCGGAGGAGGAAGGAGAAAGAGATCAAAACCAGGAACCTGGCGGCGGCGGGATAATATATATATAAATCAATATTTAAAATTTTATATTAATATAGGTGATATTTTGCATTATTTTTAGAATAATTTTAAAAATCAGATCGGACCGATCGGTTCGATCAACCCTTATAATCAGTTTCAAATCAAATTGGATAAAAAATGCCCGCCATGCCAATCGGAATGGCGAATCGTAGAATCAGTGCCGATTCTTAAGAACTACGCGGTTAAAAAAAAATGACAAATTTGAGCCGTTAATTTTAGATCCCACGACCAATGAGTAAACTCAGGAAAATAAACTAATGAGTAATGGCGTTCGATTTTCTCCTAGTACTAATTCATTTTGCTTGCTTGCATGTGTGCAGTCTCATTCATCTCTCGCTAGTCCTAGTTGTCACTGGCATTACTGTTGATGATTTGCAAACTCGACAACGACGAGCTCACCTCCCCATCACATTCTTCTATGGCATCATCCTTGCTTCTTCTCCTTCTATTGACCGTAGGAAGTAAGTTTTTTTAAACCCTAAAATACTGGATTGGTTGCAACAGATGAGAGAAATCCGCTCTTTATTTTCATTACTTCAAAGATTTAGTTGAGCCTTTCACTACTTTGATAGTGTTTAAATTTTGCTTAATAATAGTCAGTTACCATCAATTTCATGTAATGTTAGATGAACAGTGTCTCAAGTGATTTTACCTGGGTTTAGGGTAATTGCCGCCCTGCTGCACCTGTGATTCAGAACTCTCCCAACCCCCCTGCATAAATGAAGGGAACAAACTATTTGACAAAAGTTTAATATCATTAGTTGCAATCAAAATATGATCCTCTTTCGCATGAAGTAAGGAGGCATGGCGACAATGACAATTGTGTGGTGGCAGTCCGAAGGAGGTGGTTGGGTGGCATGTTAATGGGATGATTGGTAGACATATTAATGGAGTCCTCCAAGCATTTTTAACCCATGATAATTGACAGGCAATAGTTGGGGAGTGACATGATGATGGTAGTTATGCGGTAATGGCTTCATGGTTGCTTTTAAGCTATGTGTCGACGATGGTAATACGACATCGATGGTTTGTTAGACGATAAAAAATTTAAGCATTTAATGATTTATATAATAGATTAGATACAAATGAGGGCATAAGATATACATATAAGTTAGTCAAACAAAGAGATAAGAGTAGTAAGAATTTAGTTCAACTGAAATGCATGAAGGGTGAAGATTAAAAAATGTTTTTATTAGAAGAAGATATTCAACGAAGGTGGATAAAATAAAATGCTAAGTTTTTTGTGGGCTCCAAAAATTCACTTCCGACCTCTCCACAGACTCTTTCTTTCTTCTTCGGATTGTCAAGGAGAGTTTTAAACAAATAACTTCCTAGGCAAATTTCAGAAGGCACATTGGGTTCTAGATAAAATATTACATATTGATTTCACCATCTTTTTGTTAGGACTTTATGATCTGAGTTCAGGTTTCCTGTAGGTGTAAGCCCCTATAGTTAATTAACCCTCTTGATAATGGGAGAGAATTTTCGATTAAGTATAATAGTTTAATAAATATGTAGTATTCGGTGTATAGAAACAATATATTTAGGTATTTAAAAATTTAATATATAAAATTAAAAATTTCACCATCTTACTAAATAGGATGGTGGTGGAACTAATGATGGACCTGATCAAGATCCCATGGTCTCGTCATCCTAGGTCATTATGGTCCCTGGACTACTTAGTCAGAGGAGGAAGTCGACCCAACCTGACAGGAGGATCCTTGCCGGCAACCATGGGTTGCTTCATCCAATGGTACATTGTATTTGAATACTCAACAAACACCCAATAAATGAGCAAGTACTTAATAAATACTCAACAAATACTCATAAAAATCATGAGAATACTCAACAAATACTCAGTAAATTCTCACAAATGAATATTTGTTGAATATTTACAAATTCTTAGCAAATACTCATTTAATACTCAGCAAATTTGGACAGTTCTCCCGTCCAGACTCCGCACGTAGTAATTTCTAGTAAAAAAGCGAGGAGTTGTTATGGAGTGTAAGTGAGTCAAGTCAACTCATGAGTAGGCTCCATCTCGACTCAATAAATAGCTTGTGAGTCAAACTTCGGCTCGTTAGCTGGCGAGCAGACTCATTTAAAAGTATTAATATAAAATATACCTAAAAAACATTAGCACTTGTGATTTTAAGTACAAACTTATTAAAAATATTTTAAAAGTATATCTTATTTTCTTATCTAATTTCTCGCTTGAATCATACAAATTATTCTCTTTCACTCGAACTTATAAAATAAAGCTCTAGCTCGAGCAGCCCAAGCTCAAGTCACAGGTGACTTGAGCTCGTCTCGACTTGTTTAGGTCCCTATGGGCTGCTATGCAATTATTTTATTGGCATTTTTGCAATCACAGAAATCAACGGCTAATTTTTAAGTATAGTGTTCAAGTACATAGAATCCAATTGCTGCTGGCCGTAGGATGAAGTGAAGCCTTTGTGCTTGTGGTGCTGTAGGAAACAGATTGCTCGGCCGACGACGAGGACCTTCCCGTTGATCGAAGGTTACACGCAGGAGGGGTGTTGACGTCGCTGGGTCGGCATGCGTTCGATGGAAAGGGGGTTCCGCTGCCGCCGTGGCGGTTCGCCGGTGCCTGAAGCGGCGCCACGCATCTATTTTTCATTCATGATTTGAATTTTAAATTTTAAATTCATTACCGTTAATTGCCCTTTAATTAATGAACTTATAATTTAGTTCTAATTTATTCGATCAAAACCTATTTAATAAAATATTAGCCCATTAATTTTCAATGTCACATAATATTGTTTTTCTAGGAAATAATAACCACAGTCAAATTAATTACATAGAATGAGTCCAATTTAATCATATAGAATGAGTCAAGTTTAATCAAGTTGTTATTGACAGATTACACTGGTTGAATGATGATTTAATCAATTTGATTTTGTTAAAACTTTTGCATTTTAAATGTCTCTATAGTTTGAAATAGTCATCCCACGAAAATTCCATCAAACGACGATCAAATCAAGTCATATTTTTTTTTGCGACATTTAGGCCAAATAAGGCAGACACACACACAACGCATACACAAGACTCGAACCCAATACCTCTTAGTTGGTAGCCTAAGCTCCCAACTAACAGACCAAAATCAAGTCATAGATGATTAAGCCTGCTTTGATCAATAAAATCTAGTTACATCGATAGTAATTAGGGTTAAACACAAGATCAAAGAAAGATAGTGGCAGGATGCACAGTCGAATAGAGATCATGATTGTGGTGAAGTGCACTATCAAATTGTGATTATAACGAGACATGTTCGATCAAATCAAGGCCACGATTGCAGTGAGACTCACAATAGAACAAAAGTTGCGTCAGGGTGAGATACATAATTGACTGAATATCATGTTTACGATGAGACATATGATCAAACAAAAATTAAGATCATGATGAGGTGGACGTGAACAAATGAAGATCATAATTATAGTGAGACACAATCAAATAAAGGCCACCATCATGGTGAGATGCATGATAAAAAGAATTGAAGATATGTGTGTTTGACTAGGTTGTTGGGTTAATCAGGACGTCAAGTTTGAATCATCGAATGTATATGGTACCACTATGAGTAAACAAGGAAGGACTAAAAAGTTGACAAAAGTGTGTGTGCAATAGTCAAGCTAATGCATAATGAGAGTGAGGTTAACAAATGAACCCACAACATATGTGAAGTCATGCCCTAAAATCTAATTGGAAGGCTCATGCTTGATCCTAATTATCTGATCTTTCTATTTTACAAAACATAGTCAACTAGCATCGATATTTAAGAAGATAAAACATAAAATTTTATATTTCATCTCATCTAAAAAGTGTCATGCACAACAATCTAGTTCATTTTTAATTCACCAAAATATATACATAACTAAGTATATTATCAAAAGAATACCTCTATACTGAACGTACCCCCAATTAGACTTGAACCTTATCAACCTCTAATCTACTCTATAATGACTTTACATTTTCATTAAATGAAATATAAACATATAGAATGAGCAAACCAATTGCTGAGTAGACTACATAATTTCTATTAAAGAAATCAAAATCTATAATAGAAATAACTTACATTAAGTGAAATAGCATGAAATAACATAAAGTATTATATGTTAAATCAAAATAACATTTGCTAGGGTGAGATTTCATCAATTGCATGCTTATGATAGTCAAACTGATATTAATTGTTTTTACTTACCAATACTTTGAACTTGAAAAAAATAGTAAAATGAACTTTATTTGAACTTGTACATTAGAAATTTCTAAGAAGCAATAACATTGGCATTTCTTGAATTTAAACATGAGTATAAAAAATATTAAAATGAATATTATTTGAACTTGAACATGGGTACTAGTATATATACAACATATAAAATATGGCATGGTCATGACCCAATTCCTTCTTGATCATAATTATAATAATTATTGCTATATAAATGAGTGCATCTAAAATGATCCAAAAAAGTAATATTTTATGTTTGCCTTTATAAATGTTAATTGTTTGTGAACTTTTAAGATATTATGTGTTCATTTAAGACCGGGAAAGTCTAGAGTTTAATTAGAAATGATAGAAAATTTTTAAGTGAAAAGGTTCGTTGCGATGATTTACATGGAAGTGTTGTGATGCTACCTTTTTTTTATTAGAGGGAAGGCACTTGGGGGAACTATGGTGCTAGAAGTGAGTGCTATGACATTGTGCTCTCTATCTAGAGCATCTATAATATTTGGGCTGAGCACTACAACAATATTGTAGGTGGCATCACGGTGCAAGGTAAAAATTTAAATTTGTATATAAATATCTAAGAACACTTCCCAATTGGCATTTCTATTCAGCAACCACCAAAAACATCAAGCGAAGGTTGGAGGAGGAAGAAGAGAAGAGGGAAAATAGGAAAACTAGGGTTTGGTGGTCGTGGAGCCAATTTATCCATCGATTCACTCGGAGAAATTACCCAGCTCGAGGTAAGCTTCATTTTTCCTACTTAAGTTCTTAATTCAAGTAATTATAATAAAAAATATGGGATTTTAATTAATTTAAATGGGAATAAGAAACTTTCTACCACATAGATTTTGGTTTATTTTAGAACATAATTCTAACTATTTTGACATGTATATAAAACTCAAAATTTCTGACCAATTTGGAATGCATATGTTTTCATGTATTTTACTAATTCTATTGATTTTAGTAAAAATTACTATAGAACATTGAAATCCCTATAATATTGTTATAAGTATTCTCTGTGAATGGCTTTTTGAAATATCACTACTAAATATGTGTACGAGTTTTACTACTAGAATTGTCATATATGCATCACTTCATTGTATTCATGCAATATGTTAAATACCATTTATAAATGTTAAATATGTTAATTTTTTCATATGCATATGAATTAAATACATGTTCATATGATAGATGTGATGAATGTAGGAGATGATCAAGTACAAGTCAAGTTTAAGCGCCTTTACATGTTCATGTTCATGTATTACTCCATATGACTCGAGTAGAGGTGACATGACCAAGTGGTGATATAAGGGAAATTAGGCAATTCTCTATCTATCTTCAACATATGTGAGAATGATTAAGTGAAGGTATAAGCGAAAGTAGACTTATAAGTAGGTATTGAGATACATGCATGAATCATGAATTGCATAACAGCATAAATATCATGTGTGTTATTCTAAAGTCAGGTATAAGTTTTAAATGAATTTAATGAGGTTAACACATATAAGTACCTTTAAAGTAAAGTAGAAGTTGAATGTATGTTCATATTGATGATACATACAAGTTTAAGAACTAATCAAGTCAGAGCTTCTTACAAAATCATGTATTGTTGTTTATGAGTTAATGGATAAATGGCATTGATATATTATTCATGTTATAAATAGAAGACTATATGAATGTCACGTTACTTTAATTAAATCATAAAATATATTGTTCATTATTATGTTATTTATATTGAAAAAGAAATATTGAATGCTTTAATTTAATAATGATTCATAATGCGTATTGAGCAAGTAGATGCTCTCCATTTATGCTCATGTGCTATTTAAGGAAAAGATAAAGTTGAGGTTCAGTATAATAGAAGAGGAAACATTAAAGCCCACCTAGGATATGTTCATAATGAAGGTATTCAATGATTCAATTAATTAAATTTAAGTTTTGGTAAATTGAAAGTATACTGAAAGATTGTATATAATTATTTTGGATGAGGTATGAAATGCAATGAGAATGAATGTTTATATTTTTCTTTGCGTTTTATTTATCTAGTTAGCTATGATATATTATAAATCGAAGATGAGATAAGTAGGATTAAGTTTAATTCTTCCCTTAGATCTTAGGGCATGAAAGAGTGATATTAGAGCAATAATTTGGAAGAGCTGAATACCAAAGCCATAAGAAATGACTAATAGATAAGCGAGGAAAAATGGGGCAGCTTATGGGTATTTTTTTAAGTTTCTTTATTTTATATATGATTAATTGAATTTTATGTATATGAGATAGATAAAAATGTTGCATAGTCATAAGCCCTGAAGACTGAGAAATGAATGATGGGTAAAGTTCTAGCCAAGTTGTATACCGACCACTAAAATAACAATGACCTTCAATTCCATGATTTAGTCTATGGGAGCGATGAGGCCGGTAGATAGGCACTTGGAGTTATTCGTTAGACTGAAGTCTCCTCATTTTAATGGTGCAACAGAACCTAAAGCATCTGAGGACTAGTTGATGAGGTTAAAATAATCATTCGGGCTTGCATTGCATATAAAATAGTAAAGTATTATTTATTGTAATTATATTAGATGGAGAGGTTGAGACTTAGTGGTTGGAAAAGTAGAAAGATAAGGTCCAAAATATGAAAAATGCATAGATTTATTGAGAGGACTGTTTAGAGACTTTTAAGAATTTGTTTGTAATGTTATCTACAACGCAACAATTGTAGGTGGCATTTCTGAAACTTGTTCAGGGGAGTATGACAATAATGTAGTATGTAGTCAAAGTTTATTTCTAGCCAGAACTATAGAGAAGGAGTGACATTATTTCCTGAGAGGACTGTATGACAACTTAAGGCATCCATTGATACCTTTTCATATTCAAGTTTATTTTTAAACTTTTAGAGAAAATGAGGTTGGTAGAAAATGATCTAGTGTTCACTAAGCAGTGTTGGGATATTGGTATAAAGAGGTTTGGAGGAGCATCATCCAGGAGTGATTACAACAAGAAGAAGACTAGATTTGGAGAAGGAGACTTTAGAAAGGTAGTACCTATAGTATTTGGGAGTACACGTGGTTATGTATTGATGTGTGGTGCTATAGTATTTGATTTTTATGGAAGAAAACATCATCATAGATGACACACACACACACACACACTTACAAAGTGTCCAGTTTGGTAAGACGATAGACCAGTGTCTACAAAGGCACCAAATGGTAGACTTGATGTGGGAGGAAGTCAGAGGTAGCAAGTGATATGCCGATTGAGAGGTAGTAGTGACGGATCATTGACTAGAAGTGGTGGTAGGATCAATGGAAGATAATCTAAAGGAGTGCAAAGTGAATCTAGTACTGCTGTTAGTATAGCTTCAGCACATCCTAAGTGTATAGTTTGAACCATAGAAGGCTAATGATGCACTTGATATCAGTACCAGTTTCATTTCAACATAGTCCTATTATGTTTTATTTGATTCTTGATAAGTTATTCAATTTTCGTTTAGCATATATTAGATTGTCTGGTTCTTATTCCCATTTTACTGTCACCTAGTTTTTCTTTTTGTTGCCTAAGGGCGATTATTTAATTATTACTAAAATTTATAAATGTGAGATATGGAGCTCAAGTAAAATATAGCAAGAAGAGGGTAGTGTTGAGTACGAATAAAGGGGTATTCTATTTCTAAAGGTGTTAGTGTATTATCTACTTTTATATCATTATTGCAAGTAGACAAATTATGGAGAAAGGGAAATTTTGTATTTCTAGACTCACGTTCAAATGCAGAACAAGACCATGCAAGAGTATTTCAATCATGTCAAATCCATCGTCGACAATATCTCCGCCTCCGGCTCCAACGTCGATGCGGAAGATGTTGTTCTACACATTCTTAACGGGCTTCCGTCTACCTACAATTCGTTCAAAGCAGCAATCCGCACGTCTCCCCTCCCGATGACTCTTGATAACCTTTATTCTCTTCTATGCAGCGAAGAGATTAATGTTAATCAAGAGATCTCCCGTGAAAAATCAAACAACTCAGGTAATACTGCCTTCTACGTTATGTCCTCTAACTAATCCAGGAATCGCCCTCAGCGTCACCCTGGCAAGAATCGGTACACAATCACTGGACCAGCTCTGCCTCAACCTATTCAGTTAGCGAACACCCCGAACCAGATCCCTCAAAATTCTGCCCGTCCCACTTGTCAAATATGCAACAAAATCGGTCACATAGCGTTAAATTGTTGGTACCATTCGAACCCACGCTTCGCACCTACGAATCCCAGGTCCATGACGGCACTTCTTGCTCAACCAAATCAGACCACCTCTCAAGATTGGATCGTTGATTCGGGCGCTTCAAACCATCTCACGCCAGATCTCAACAATCTTCAATATCCCGCCCAGTACAACGGTCCAGATAGTGTCTCCATAGCAAACGGATCACAAATTCCCGTTGCTCACTCCGAACAAGGCATTCTACCCTTACCCGACACGCCTCGTAAGCTTTATTTACGTAATCTTCTTCATGTTCCAAGTTTATCTCACAATCTTTTATCTGTCTCTAAGTTAACTAACGACAATCCGGTTTCTGTGAGTTTTGACGCTAATGGTTTCAAAATAAAGGATTTCAAGGACCACCGTCTACTTCTTCATGGGCATCTTCGTGACGGTCTCTATCAACTTCGCCGACCAGCATCCTCCAAATCAACGGCCTTCCATGTCCAAATGAGCAAAGAAAAGATCTGGCATGCCCGTCTTGGCCACCCTCACCACGGGCTTCTCAAAGAACTGTTACCTTTTATTCCTGATATTTCACATTTTTTCAATAAATTTTCTTGCACTTCCTGTTCTGTAGCAAAATGTCACAAAATCCCCTTTAATAAAAATACTTTTGTTTCCTCTGCTGCGTTTGATCTCGTACATTCGGATGTTTGGGGTCCTGCCCCGATAAACTCTATGGATGGCTTTCGGTATTATGTCTTATTTATAGATGATTTCACGCGTTATTCTTGGATGTATCTCATGAAAACAAAACAGGAAACGTTCTCCAAGTTCAAGCTCTTTCAGCAACTCATCCAAACTCAGTTTCACATGACTCCGAAAGCTCTTAGATCCGACGGTGGAGGCGAATTTACAAGCCATGAATTCATCGATTTCCTTCAACTACACGGTATACAACGGCAGCTCACCTGTCCGCACACGCCCGAGCAAAATGGGATCACAGAACGGAAAAATAGCCATCTACTTGATCTAGCTCGCACCATGCTCCACGCTGCAAACTTGCCCGCTCTTCTCTGGGCAGAAGCCGTTTCCACCGCAAATTACCTGGTAAACCCCCTTCCCTGCTCCTCTATTGCAAACCAAATTCCCTTTCATCGCTTGCACGACAATTATCCTACCTACACTCACCTCCGCACTTTCGGGTGTCAATGCTTCCCTTGGCTACGACCCTATGCCGCAAACAAAATCGCACCGCGCTCAACCGAATGCACGTTCATTGGCTACTCTCCATTTCACAAAGGATACAAATGCTTGGACCCTATCTCAAACAAAATATATATCTCGAGGCATGTCACTTTTAACGAGACACATTTTCCTAATAAATCTAATCTCACCACGCAATCTCAGACACCCTCATCCTCCTCGCCCAGCATCTCTCCCTTACTACTCATTCCTTCCTCCTTGGCCCTCAACCCTGTACCGTCCACCAGACCAACTCATCCTAGACAGCCAACACCAACACAACATTTTGCCTCATCCAGCCCAAGCTCCACTGAGAGATGTTCTGCCGTGCCAACTATACCTGAATTGCCAGAGATTCCTACCACAAATATACCTACACATCCCATGCAGACCAGGCTCAAGTCAGGAATTACTAAACCAAAACACATTATGTCTCTCCTTACCACCGCTCCTTCCACCGCTACACCCAGCACATATGCCCAAGCAGTCAAAATACCGCACTGGAGTCAAGCCATGTCTGAGGAACTTCATGCTCTCCAAAAACAAGAAACCTGGACTCTCGTTCCCGCACCGGCTAACACTCCTATCCTAGGGTGCAAATGGACCTTCAAGACCAAACTTCTACCCAACGGTCAGGTGGACAGATACAAAGCCCGTCTTGTTGCACAAGGCTACGATCAACAATTTGGCGTCAACTACACTAAGACATTCAGCCCTGTCGCCAAAATGACTACAATCCGTGTCCTCCTCACCCTTTCTCTGAATCGGAATTGGAAAATCTTTCAACTTGATGTCTCGAATGCCTTCCTCCATGGCGAACTACCTGACAACATATACATGCGCCAACCTCCGGGCTTCGTCGACACCGCCTCACCATCCGCCGTTTGCAAGTTGAACAAATCTCTCTACGGCCTCAAACAAGCCCCGCGGCAATGGTTCGAAAAGCTTACCACCTTCCTTCAAAACCAAGGATTCGGGTTCACTCGCTCCGATCCTTCTCTTTTATCCTATCGTCAAAACAATACACAAATTTTTCTTTTAATCTACGTCGACGACATCTTAATTACAGGGAACAATCTAGCTGCTCTCACCGATCTTCTCGCAAAGCTGCATGCTCAATTTGCTCTGAAACAGCAAGGCAAGCTATCCTTATTCCTCGGGATTCAGATCATTCGGCAGCAGTCCGGCTTCTTTCTCACACAACAGCATTACGCGGAAAAGCTTCTACGAGACTCCGGATTAGCCGACTGCAAACCCGCAGATACACCTGTGTCACCTAAATCCAAACACCAATCAACAACCCCACAGCCGTTCCATGACCAGACCCTTTACCGGCGCCTTGCTGGCTCTCTCCAGTATCTATCAATTACCCGGCCAGATATCGCCTTTGCTACAAATCAGGTCTGCCAACACATGCATCAACCGACCACTCAAGATTTTCAAGCTCTTAAACGGTTGCTCCGGTACGTCAAAGGCACCATTTCATTCGGTCTTCCGATCACCACCGGACATCTCATCCAACAAACCTACACCGACGCGGATTGGGCATCCGACTCCTCCGACCGGAAATCCATTTCCGATTTTTGTACCTTCTTGGGTACAACTCTCATTTCATGGACCGTCAAGAAGCAAGTGACGGTGGCTAAATCACCCACCGAGGCCGAATATAGAGCTCTCTCGGCTGCCACCTCCGATGTCATCTGGTTGCGTCGTCTTGTCGCTGAACTTGATCTTCCACAAACCTCTCCTACACAAATATATTGTGACAACACATTTGCAATTGCTCTCGCTCGGAATCCAGTCTTCAACGCCCGAACCAAGCATATTGAGATAGACTACCAATTTATTCGCCAGCATGTCAAGAACGGCGCTATCTCCCTTACTCATATTCCGTCCGAAGAACAGATTGCAGATATTTTAACAAAATCGTTTTCTGCCGTTCGCTTTCATAACCTTCGTCGCAAATTAACCATTCGTCCCTAGAATGATTAATTTGAGGGAGGCTGTAAACGAACGTTAACTACATGTATCTTTATTACTTATTTTGCCATTTTACCGTCTTTATATACCAGTTCTCTGTACACTGTAATATTCATTCAACTCAATAATAATTCTATTTCCTCTATCTTGTTATGTGTTCTTGCTCCGTCCATCTCTGTTCTCATGTTCTAACAATAAATTTATTGAGGTAAGAATTTCCAAATTATTGGGTTGAGGCATGATGAGCACTTTAGGATGCACATGATTCAAAGCTTAGCTACTTGCCAAGCCAAAATCCTACTCTCCAAGAACAAAGTTTACTTGCCCGTGCTCTACTCAGCTAGTTGATAACATCATCCAACAAATCATTTATTTTGCCTGCAAATTGGCGACTCCTCCCAGCAACCCAGCGATTTCACCAATGAATTTGCTCATCCAGTGGTAGACCCAATCAATTGTGGATGGGTCTTATACAGGCTCTAATCAGGCTAGCTCACTACAGAAAAATTGTCAATTACCGGCGGTTAGGATAAATTTTCCGGCGGTTATACAAAATAGGAGGAAGGGTCGGTCTGGCCATGCATTTTTAGGTCAATTTCCGACAGTGTACCTGCGGTTTCGACTGCCGGTAACGGCTAAGCTGCCTGTAAAGGCGATGCGAAAACAACATAACTGGCGGCCTACCCGGGGTTATTTTACCGCCGGCATTTTCGGCAGTTTATTATTAAAAACCCCCTGGTTAACTGCCGGTTAATACCGGTGGTCATACAGCTGGTTTAACCGCCAAAAATTCTGACGGTTATTTGGCCGTCGGAATTACCATAGGTAAACACCGAATTTCCTGTAATGGCTCTAGTGGTTTGAAACAAAAATTATTTCACAAAGAAATGACCAAGCCGGCTTTCCACTAGTAAAAGTTCTTATATTTCAGAAAAATCCAAATTTACGGCCAATTACACATTAGCTTGGCCTTACTTTCTGTTCTATTTGATGGCTCTCCCATCCCAATATATCTCATTCCTGGAATTAACAATCTTATGCTTTAACTTTTATCAAGTGACGTGTTTTACTTGTTCAAATTCTTAGCAAATTAAGCTCTTGACTTTTCCCTCATGGCATTACTCAAATACTGTCTTCTTGTGTGTGGCCTCCAAATATACACAGCTTCAGCACTCTTAACCAGCTTCTAAAAAGAAATGGCCGGCCATTGCCTATGTTATCACCACCCACTGCCATGTTTGGCATCTCCCCGACAGAAACTTTCTCTATAAAAGGACTCTAGTTATCTTCTCCATTGCTTCAAGCCCATTATTGTTCCCTCTATCCTTTCTTCCAGTCTTCTAATCTTCTTCTTCTTCTTCTTCTTCTTCCTCTTCTTTGTTGCGTAGTTCTTCACAGTAACTGTGTAAGAGCTTCGAAGCAACTAATGGAAGGAGAAGAGTTGCTTAGCTCTCAGTTTCCTCCTGGGTTTCGTTTCCATCCCACAGATCAAGAGCTGATCACGCAATACTTGTGGAAGAAGGTCACAGCTTCTTTACCTGCAGATTGGGCTATCATTGCTGACATCGATCTGTACAAGTATAATCCATGGGACCTGCCTGGTAATTCATCCTTCCTCCTTAGATACATCTCTTAAATATTTTCATGAACATGCAATAATGAATTTTATATGATTAAATTATTTATTGTTTAAATAAAACCTATGTGAGAGTTTAAAATAAATTAAACAATTTGCAGTCTTCCTATGAATTTATTTATCTGATTTAATTTTAAAAATTTATGATTACATCTAATAGATGTTGTAACCGAAATCTAAATCAAATTTTATTTTTCAAAATCATCTGATCAGTCAAATAATAAAAATAAATGATTCTTATTAAATTTATTTACTTTACTATTAAGATTTGTCTGATTATATCAAATGGAATAAATAATTTATGTAGGTTCAAATGGAATTATATATAAAATATAACAAAATATGTTATTGGTTAGAAATAAAAGAATAATTCAAAAACTAGAACAAGCTTTATTTGAAAAGAAAAATTGAAGAAATCCTACAGTACTGAATCATCCTCAAATTTTACAGTTTATACTTCGATTCAAAATAAAAATAATAATAATAAAATAAAATTATAATTTGATAATTTAAACCATCTAATGGCTATATTAATTCTAAAATAACTATACTGAATCCATACCAAACCTGAAATATTTAAGATTTTTTTGTAAGAAATATAGCTAAAATGAAACAAATCAAATAATTATCTTAGTAAATGGCTAAGGATTTGTTTGAGACAGTTTTTCACTGTTTTTTTTTGCTTTTAGATTGCAATTATAATTTTTATTTGGCTACTGCTTTCACGTTACTTTCAACATATTTTTGCGCTAAGAAATTTTTTTTTATAATTGCTTTCAAAAAAGTTATTTTTTTACAACGATTTTATAAATCACTTTTATAAAAATCTACAGCCATCTCTAATAGACCCTAACTAAAATCTAAATAAAGTTTTTATTTAAAAATATCTCAGTAAAATAATTAAATAATTGATTTATATTGAATTATATTTACTTTACTCTTTAGATTTACGTGATTGAATAATATTGAGTAAATTAAACTCCTTTTATTCAAATTTGTTTAATTATATTAAACTATAATAGAAAAGCAAATTGATTTATTCATAATATTGGTTGGCAATAAAGCAACAATTAATTCAAAAAATATATAAATTTTCATTAGAAAAAAGAATTTGAACAAATCTATTATGGATCTATTTCCATAATGTATGTAGTGATTTCTCTCAGGAGAAATATAGCAGATCTCTATCCGATAAACTCAGCTATATTCCCAAGAGAAAGAAGCCATAAATGCTATGTCATTATTTGGATGTTTATGAGTGTTCTTTCTGTTGTTTCTTTCAGAGAAGGCACTGTTTGGTCAAGGAGAATGGTTCTTCTTCAGCCCACGTGAACGCAAGTATCCTAATGGCGTTAGGCCAAATAGAGCAGCTGCGTCTGGCTATTGGAAGGCTACTGGTACAGACAAGCCCATATTGTCTGCAGGTGGAGTGCAATGCATTGGCGTCAAGAAAGCTCTGGTCTTTTATAAGGGCAGACCTCCTAAGGGCACCAAGACTGATTGGGTCATGCAAGAGTATCGTCTTCTTGACTCCATGGCTCCAACACAAACTCAGAAGCAGAAGAGCTCCATGAGAGTAAGATCAGATGTTATATTATGAACCTGTCTTTTAAGTACTTGATATTTATCTAATATGTCGTAAAAAAGATAGCATATACTATATATAAGTCTATGTTGCACCGATACACCTATTTATGAAGGCGTGCTGTATCCCATACACTAATACATAGATACGCCTCCGATATGCCACCGATATGTGTTGGATACATCAATGTCATATCTAATTAAAATACTTTAATTTCAAAAGGACACACGTATTCGATACACGTGTCTGTTGAAAAACAAAAAGAAATCCGGAAAAAGACGTGTCGTATTTACTTCCGTGGATACGAGAAAGGTTCTCTCATTTCCAAGATGGATTTGAGTCTCTTGATGATATGGGAAGATTAGAAATTACTAATGTTTCACTTGATGAGTCTAAATTAGAAGCTATTATATTTATTAAAGATGATATAGAAGTTCAAAGACAAACCACTGAAGAAGCTAATCATATGATTCCTTCTATTGAATAGTTGAAACTACTTCATGTGCTAGACAATTTATGTTTATGCTTTTGTTGTTGTACTAGACATTTAATACTTATATTTTCATATTATACCTACAAGGCTACAAATGATGTTGTTGTCATTTTTTTTTGTAATTTCAAATATTATGCTTTGATTGTTTTCTTAATTTTTATGTATAATTTATAAATTATAATGCCATGTCCGCACCATACCCGTATCATGTATTTTTAAGAATTGACGTGTCCCGTATCCGTATCGTGTCGAATCTGTGTCGTCGTATCCGTATCGGTGCAACATAGATATACGTATATTTCAAATGAGATGAGTACATAAGAGTGCTATCAATGTGTGTATAATAACTAATGTGAATCTAAATGTTCATGATCCAAGCACCCATTACTGATGATTTAGCTGAAGAAATCTTGTTTTACTACATTGAAAGTTTAGAAGGTTTATTGATATTTTGTGATGATCATAGTTGGATGATTGGGTTCTATGTCGAGTTCGAATGAAGGGAAACTCAGTGGGAGAAAATGATGAGATGCCCATGGAAAGTCCGAACATTAAAAGTGTTCAGGAGAAGCATATGCCGGGGAAAGAGAAGAGTAGCTCTAATGATTGGGGGGATCACTTAAGCTATCTTTTGGAATCCCCTACAGAGGGAAAGGAGGCTAGTGGAGAAGGTTCAAGCCAAGGGTTCGTATGGTCTTCTGAGCATCTGGGTTGTGTCAATTATGCTGAGGCACAACAAAATCAATCCCATCAGCAACAACACCATCAACAACAACAGCAGCAACAACAACATTCTAACAAGCAATTGCAATGTTCAGGCGATGGATGGTTTTCACAAAATGAGTTAGGCTCCTCTGATCAAGGATGTTTCACTAACTTCTTCTCAAATCAATGATCCCTTGGTTTATTTCTTATGCTTATAGTGCTTGTTTTTATATTTTCCTTTATTCACTTGCTTCTCATTATATTTGTAAATGAATAAAATGTGAGAGAGAGGGAGCACCAAAGTGGGAGAAATCAATGTATGCTTCAAAAATCTACAAAAAAATATTCTTTTGTGATTTTCTATTCTTTTCCTTGTAATTTCTATTTTATGTATAAATATATAGTTTCTTTGCACCGAAATTACTATAGGCCAAGTCAATCTTTAAGAGCTTGAAGTAGGATTAGTAGGTCACTCATTATCAATTGGAACAAATTGTCTATATCTTAGAAGTCACCATTCTTAAAGCCCCCTAAAGTGTCAAGTCTTTTAGAACCAAATATCATTAAATTGCATATGAGTTAGCTTTAATTCAAATCTTATTGAACTTGAATATGGAACTAACAAGAAAGTAACATATTCACCACAATTATTTGTCAAAGGGCACCAAGACTGATTGGGTCATGCAAGAGTATCGCCTTCTTGACTCCATGGCTCCAACACAAACTCAGAAGCAGAAGAGCTCCATGAGAGTAAGATGAGATCTTATATTATGAAC
This sequence comes from Dendrobium catenatum, assembly GCF_001605985.2. NCBI lineage: Eukaryota > Viridiplantae > Streptophyta > Magnoliopsida > Asparagales > Orchidaceae > Dendrobium > Dendrobium catenatum. The sequence continues at coordinate 870,594 of NW_021318921.1, forward strand.
ATGTCTTTAACTTGTTATTTATCTAACATGTCGTAAAAAAATAGCGTATACTATATATACGTCTATGTTGCACCGATATGTGTCGGATACATCAAAGCCATATCCAATTAAAATACTATTTAATTTCAAAAGGACACGCATATTTGATACGCGAGTCCGTTAAAAAACAAAAAGAAATCCGAAAAAAAACGCGTCGTATTTACTTTCGGGGCTACGAGAAAGGTTCTCTCATTTCCGAGATGGATTTGAGTCTCTTGATGATATGGGAAGATTAGAAATTATTAATCTTTCACTTGATAAGCCTAAATTAGAAGCTATTATATTTATTGAAGATGATATAGAAGTTCAAAGACAAACCACTGAAGAAGCTAATCATATAATTCCTTCTATTGAATAGTTGAAACTTCATGTGCTAGATAATTTATTTTTATGCTTTTGTTGTTGTACTAGACATTTAATACTTATATTTTGATATTATACGTATATTTCAAATGAGAGGAGTACATAAGAATGCTATCAACGTGTGTATAATAACTGATGTGAATCTAAATGTTAGAGATCCAAACACCCATTATTGATGATTTAGCTGATGAAATCTTGTTTTACTACATTGAAATATAAGTATATTTATTGATAATTTGTGATGATCATAGTTGGATGATTGGGTTCTATGTCGAGTTCGAATGAAGGGAAACTCGGTGGGAGAAAACGATGAGATGCTCATGGAAAGTCCGAACGTTAAAAGTGTTCTGGAGAAGCATATGCCGGGGAAAGAGAAGAGTAGCTCTAATGATTGGGGGGATCACTTAAGCTATCTTTTGGAATCCCCTACAGAGGGAAAAGAGGCTAGTGGAGAAGGTTCAAGCCAAGGGTTCGTATGGTCTTCTGAGCATCTGGGTTGTGTCAATTATGCTGAGGCACAACAAAATCAATCCCATCAGCAACAACACCATCAACAACAACAGCAGCAACAACAACATTCTAACAAGCAATTGCAATGTTCAGGCGATGGATGGTTTTCACAAAATGAGTTAGGCTCCTCTGATCAAGGATGTTTCACTAACTTCTTCTCAAATCAATGATCACTTGGTTTATTTCTTATGCTTATAGTGCTTGTTTTTTATATTTTCCTTTATTCACTTGCTTCTCATTATATTTGTAAATGAATAAAATGTGAGAGAGAGGGAGCACCAAAGTGGGAGAAATCAATGTATGCTTCAAAAATCTACAAAAAATTATTCTTTTGTGATTTTCTATTCTTTTCCTTGTAATTTCTATTTTATGTATAAATATATAGTTTCTTTGCACCGAAATTACTATAGGCCAAGTCAATCTTTAAGAGCTTGAAGTAGGATTAGTAGGTCACTCATTATCAATTGGAACAAATTGTCTATATCTTAGAAGTCACCATTCTTAAAGCCCCCTAAAGTCTCGAGTCTTTTAGAACCAAATATCATTAAATTGCATATGAGTTAGCTTTAATTCAAATCATATTGAACTTGAATAATGGAACTAACAAGAAAGTAACATATTCACCACAATTAGTTGTCAACTCACTTTGACTACTCATCTAAAGTGCTTATTATCAAACTATGGGCTTTTTATAGGTGAACCATCTAAGGGTATTTGGTCAAAATCTTCAAGTTGCCAAAAGTTCCAAAATACTAGTAGATTATAAGTTATGCTCCCTTGCTACATTTTTAGCTACATTAATTTGAAATTAGATTATTTTTACGTAATCAAAGTATGTAGCCAATTTTGTAAAATTTATTATGCCCATCTCAAATATATAAATATGAGCCCACTGATAATTGTGTGTGGGCGCACATCATCCAAACTTACACTTTGAGCTTTTATCACATCAAAGCCTCCCTCAAGATCTCTTTAAGACACTCATACAAATCTCTATATCTCTCTAAATTGCCATTGTAGCTCAATTTAACTAGCTACTATTTATTAAGAGATTAATCGATTCTTTTGAAGACAATTCACTCAAGAGTATCATTAAGAATTAGGCTCCCTAAGTTGGAAACTTTTAAAAGTAAATTAAAATCATTCAAACTCTGATTTTAGCAATGTTATAGTTAAAATAAATAATTCGATGAGATGAGTATAATGACATCAAACATGTTTTGATCAGAGTCAAAATGACCCAAAATTAAGTACTAAAGGCATCTTTAGAAAGTTCACAGTATTATTTGAATGACTAAATAATCTTCAAATCTTATATGCTTATAAATCAAATGGATGTTTCAATAAGATAAATTCAATGAGCCCAAGACTACTGGTTACATCATTATTAAGACATTTACATGCTAAAGAATGATCATTATTAATTAGGGAATCGACATAGGACATTTGATGGAGTGTTTGAAGATTTTAGTTAAATTTATATAGATGCCACTTTACATAATTATAAAGAGACTCTCATTCTTTGCATGGAGATGACCTAAAATTGGAAAGGTCATGGAGATTTGAAGAACTCCATAGTCTTATCTAATGATCAACAATTGAGAATCACTACTAATAACTATCACCTAACCATCATTATTGAAGCACCACTACTTAACTTCTATTGCCTTACCACTATTGCTCAACTACCAGATCACCATCACTCCATTGTCATGTCTTGATCACCATCTCAAAATAGTATTTTTCTAACCATTATCAATTGATCACTATCGACTAACCACAATCTCTTCGCTTGCATCATTCAATTAGAATAACCTGATCACCATTGCTCAACTATTACATCTTAACTGTAATTATTTAATTACTATTATCATTCTTCACCAGATCTTTAGTATTCTCCACTACATTCACAGGGTCAAGATAGAAATTAAAATTTTATGATGAAGATTTTTCTAATAATGAGTAAAAGAATTTTTTTTTTAATCTTACTTCTTTAAATGATTATTTCATCTTGGTTGGATCCAAATTTTTTTTTTAAAATTTTTCTTCATAGAAATTTTAGTGACTCTTTGATTTTCTTTTATCTAATTGTGCGCAAAGTTTTCATACAATTCTATGACAACAAACACTCTATTTTATAGTTAATTTCCTAGCATGCAACTATTTATTGCTATCTGTTAGACGGATACCATTGTCTCGAGCATTATAAACTCTGCATTATAACCTCTTTAGTACAATTGTTAGACGGATACCATTGTCTCAAGCATTATAACCTTTTTAGTACAACAAATAAAATTTTTATACTAAAAAGCTGTTTTAAGAAGCAATAAAAAAGCTGTCCCAAACAGGCTTTAAGAGGAATAAATTGCAAGGTGGTGATCATTAGAATACCAAAAGCCAAACTAAAAATAAAACATAATTTAATCTCAATAGAAATCATTTTTCGCCTTACACATGAAGAATTATTGCAAGAAATTTTCAAAGAATTCTATGTAATGTCATGAAATCTAATGGAATGATTAAATCTTAATCTAATTTTCTCTCAGTTATAACATAGAATAACTCAAAGCCAACTAAATAATCCAAAATTATAATAACAATCAAGAACATCATTTTTTAATATAATTTCTCCAAAAAAATTATTTACAATAATCTTGTTAGCATAATATCCATACATCAAAAGAATAAATATTGGATTACAAAAATATCTTAGAAGTCTCAATCTTACAAGTCCCACACTTATCAACTCTACTCTATTAGGCCCTTTCTTTTTCCAAAAAATTTAGAGAAATCCAAAGGGTGATCATAAAAAACTTAGCAGAGTCCTTATTCCCACCACATATTTCAATATCCATTTAGTTTAATAAATTATTCAAATAATAAAATAAATATCAGAGTGTAAACAAGGTATTAACATTAGTAATTGATATAAAATCCAGCATGTCTTTACTATAGAAATTTAAATGCAAAAATTACTATTTGACTTCATACAAAAGTTCACCTTTTCACCTTTCATAGAAGTGGTCTCATAAGACTATCATAATGTACTTATGATAACAGCTATTAATTATACTTTCACAGATATGTCACATCATGGAGGTGTCAAAATATCAAATTGTAATAACCTACAGTTCTTAAAATAATATTTATTTGAAAATTTTAAAATTTCTAAATTGGAGCACTGTGACACTGTGGTTTTTGGCGCAGTGGCTCAACCAAGCCTGGGGGAGCAGCACTAGGGAGCTGAAATTCTATGAGGCGACACTAAGCTCTTTGTTTAATAAAACTTTGGATTGAGCATGCAGCGTTGTGGCTCCAGGTCAAGAGAGCGACAATGCTAAGCACTAAACTATATTTTTAATATAAAGTCATCCACTAAACTATTCCCTCCCCCTCTCATTTGGCTTGCTCAAGAAGAAAATAAAGGAGGAGCAGCGAGGAATAAAAAAAAAAAGAGAGACTAGAGAGAAAGTGGACATTTCTTTGATAATTCATTTTGCTTATTCTACGAAATTTCTTTTGATCGTAATAAGTGACTACTATCTTATATCTATTTACAAAGAGTTTGACTTCAAGATTTATTCTCCTATCTAAATCAATATTTATTATATTTTCTCCTGATTTAGTGAACTTACACGGCATAAATTTTGTAGTACTTATTATTTTGATCATTTTGACTAGATGGTTTTGTATTGTCAACTGTTAAAAATATATTTATTGCATTTTATACAATTTGAGTAGGAAGAAGATATATAGTGATTTTGACATCTGATTTGAGCATACTTATAAAACAAGCATTGTGAATGAGTACAAATTAATGAATAATTGTTATTTGTTCCACAACTTAAAAGTGAATCTAACATCATGATCAAAGATAACAACATTTGGAATCTCATGCAGTCTAACAATCTCTTTCATATATAGTTGAGCCACCTTATCTATTGAATTTATATGTCTCATAAGAAAACTTTGTCAACTGGTTTATGATCACCCATACAACATTGTAACCCTACCAAGTCCTAAAACCCATGGCAAAATTCATAGTGATTTATTCACATTTTCACTTTTATGTTTTTTTTATGTTTAAGCTTCATTATATGGGCATGTTTCACATATGAAAACATAATTATCACTACTCGGCTTAATCTAAACCACGAAAACTATTAGTTTCGATCATGATACCATCTTATTACTACATGGATAATATGGTATAATCCAAATATGTGGGCTCTATCATAGAAACCACTTATCAGATCACCACTATTCTGAAACCTATACTCTACTGATCATAGAATATTGTACCTGTGATCGTCGACATGCAATTTCAAAATTTTCCCAAAATGACATAGATCAACCATCTGTATAGTATTTGTATCTCTCTTGTCTTTTTTAATCCTAATCTACAAAGTGGATTGATCATCATATGAGAAATACTACTACTCTGTATTGTAACATGAATGTATCATTAATAACCAACCTCCCAATTTTCTAAACAAAGCTTGCTAAAGCGTAATCAGTCAGCCTACTAATCCCATAAACATTCTATTCTCAGACATCAAAAACATATTTGTTAGCCAAGCTAATAAATGAAATTAAGCTTCTTTAATAACTTTAATAAACTCTCACTAAAGAAAAAACGTCATTTTCGTCTATCTATTTTTCATCGAAAAATGACACAAAATATAGCAGAAATAGCTTATTTATGGTAGAAATAGTTATTGTCGTGTTAAAATGACGTCGGAAAGTGCTGCTAGCGTAAAACAGTCCGTCAAAAAAAAAATGGCGAAAAATCTGTCAGAAACATTTCGTTGGATATAAACTCCGCCAAAAAAAAATGGAAAACAAAAAACTTAAATGACCATCAACCCACTAGCCCCTGCGGACCAATGGGATCACCCGCCCTTGCTCAACCAATCGTGCCGGTTTCACTTATGATGACCCCTGCCCGCCCCACGTACCCGCCCGCCATGCTGCTTTGCGGCGAGTTCAAACCACGCGGCCTTTAGCGCACTGACGCTACTCACCAAACCATCATGGCCAACCACTGAAAAATGATTAAATGATGAGTTGTTGTTTTCTTTATATTATTAAAAGACAAAAATGTTATTTAAAATAGTGTAATATATTTAAGATAAAATAATTAATATATTTAAAATATTTAAAAGCTGAGTTTATATATCTTTTTAAATATAAACTATATAAAAATTAAATAATTAAAATAATCAATAAAAGCTGAGATGGGGTTTAATTTAATTTATATTTTATTTAAAATAATTACTATTTTAAAAGCTAATTTTTAAAATCAAAATAATTACTTAATATTTTAATTAAACGATAATTAATTGACTTTTTAATTTATTTTAATTTAGCAAAATTTAATTTAATTTTAAAAATGAATAATTTTAAATATTACTAATGGTCAATTTCTAGAAAATTTAAAATTCCATCGAAAATAGGCTAGAAAAGCCGACAGAAAATCCACCTGAAATACTTCCAAAAAATCTATTAGAATTCCGCCAGAATTTTATCAAAAATTTTGTTAGAATTTCTGATGGATTTATTTTCACCGAAAATCAACGTTTTCCCTGTAGTGTCTAACCACCATATTTATTTTAAATTTAATTCATTCTGAGTGAAAATATACTTCAAACTCTTGTAGTAAGTATAAATTACACATCTTACTCCATATAAGTAATGTCTCTAAATCTTTAGAGCAAATATAATTATTGCCAATTCCAAATCATGTGTTAAATAATTTTTCTCATGCTACTTCAACTATTTAGAAGCATAGGTAATTATTATTATATTCTATTGCAACAATACACATCTTAAGCCTTTCTAAGAAGTGTTGATATATACTTTAAATCCTTCAATACCTGACGAAATATTCAGCATAGGAGCTAACACCAAACACTCCTTCAACTTATTAAAAAATTTCTTCACATTCTAGTGTCCATTCAAACGATACAACCTTTTGAGTCAATCTTATCAGAGCGATCAAAATCTAGAGATACATCCTTTCCGACTCTATTCGTAGATGGCGATAATCATTATTTACATTAAGCGAAAGGGAGAGGAGATCACCTTGGGCATGTTGTATGATTATTCATTTGTGTGTTGCACTAATTGACACACACTCTTCTATTCCCAGATATACAAGCATTCTTAAACTCCATGAGTTGTGGTGGAGTTTTATGGATGAATAGAGGATGATGATATCAATGTTGGACTTAAGCATAAAAAAATAGCAATAGTAGAGCATAATGAGTGTTTGATGGAGGTAACATGAAAGCATATATTCCTTATCATATGAATCTGCCAGCAACAGATGAGCAACACAAATATGGTTGCCTGAGCATGGCACTCGAATCAAAACAAATTTTGAGAAATACAGAGCAACTCACTTTCAACACATGTTCACATGCATCAGGAGCACATATGAGAGGCCGCTTTAAATTAGAGAGGGAGTATGGGTTGAGCTTAGTAGTGTTTGGGGTAGATGAGGGAGCAAAACATACAGAATGAAGCTTCTAATGTCTAGGGCCCAAGAAGCTACCTCCATACTAGGGGCTGAGTTCCACAAATTGAGTGCAGATGATGATTCGTAAGAATTTTAATATATTTTAATATTTTTTTATTATGCATGCTAATCTAAGTATATCGCATAAGGAGATGCTTAGTAGACAACCACTGTAATTGAGTTACATAGTCACACTCATAAGTTTTAGGAGGACCATCAATGGATAGATGAGCGAGCAAGGAGGATATATATAAGTATTTAAGAATATTATACTAACAGAAATATTATAAATTATGATTATACAATGATTAATCTTATGTTATATTTTGTAAGATGAGTATATATAATTTTGAGAGAGATAGACTGCAACTGAGAGGGATCCTCTGGGGGTTTCCAAGATATTTCTGACTACTGCACTTAGCCGTAGGCGATAGGCGGAATGCAGAAGGGACGAGTTTATAGATTAGGTTCGCAGGCCTGCCCGTATAAGAGCAGTCATCTTCTGCCTCCATCTAATGTGCAAACAGCCTGAAGATTTTGTATAGCCAACATGTGGCTAATTTTACAACAAAGCTAGAAAATGATAGAAAATCACAATGGGACATTAACATTCAAATACTAGATGAGATTTGGAGATTGAGAGAGTAGATAGACGGAAATCAGCCTGTGTTTGCATCGGCCGAGCGGAGGGTGAGGATACAAATTCTGGTTTGATTATCCGTGTAGGGTTTTTTGATGCATTTTATTTTTTTGCGTATAAGAACTATTGATACTTTAATAGTAATGTAATTGTGAAATTCTGTGTAATGTGATTGTCTATTTGAGAAATTTGAATGTGATTGTATAAAAGTGTGTTCCTTATATTTATTTAGCATTATTTATTGAAATGTTAGCATTATTAACTACTGCTTGGATTGTTATTATTTAAAATCTTAATAAGTGATTGTAGAAGCTATGTTTTTATTTATGCTACATATTTTCATGGATTTGTGGCAAAAATTTTGTCGCAAACATCAAAACGATAAATGGGTATCGTATTTTGTGACAGAAACACCGGTCACAAATAGCGATAAATTCACGGTGGAATATCTGCCACAATTTTCGATGGCATTTCCGTCATAATTTGCGGCAGTTTTTCTTTCACAACTCCGGCCGTCGTAATATGTGAAGCCATTTGCGGTGTTTAATAAAATTGAAGCCGTTGTTTTTTTAGTATAATTCCTTCATAAACTCTCCATAAATCTGCTGCAAAATATTTGGAATAGATTGACTCTATTGCAAATAGTTTTGCGACGCCACTTTTATAGTCAGAATTGAATTCTCCTCAATCTGTCGTAAATCTAAATTTGCAACATATTTGACTTGTTTTGTGAATGATATTTCTACCGAAAAAACTTGATTTTCTTGTAGTGTCGATGGGTGTTGCTCAACCTATGTTGCCCAACCACCATCTCCCAGCTAATAAGCTTTATTTCAAACTCCTAACCATATTATTAGATCGTCTTCACTCAACCACTATATACTGATCATTATTGGTCGAACACTGCAACTCAATTGACCCTGCTCAGTCATGATCACCTAAGCACCGTTGCTCATCATTGCCCAACCACTAACACCCATATCCTGACTATCATAAATAAATCTCCTAATCTTGCCCTACCACTGGCATTACTCTTCATGATATCTCCAATATTCTCTAACACGTTCACAAGAGATTAAGATAGCAATCAAATTAAACTTTGTAATGTCATATTCTCCCAATTGAAGGAAAGAAATAGCTTTTCTAATATATTTTCATAGTAGGTTATTTCAATAGGCCAAGCCTCATGATTTTTTTTTCTGAGTTTTCCTGATAAGAACTTAGATCTCTCTAAATTCTTAGATTTGAGTGTGCAAAATTTCATATAAAACTAATATCATAGTCTCTCTCTCTCTCTCTCTCTCTCTCTCTCTCTCTCTCTCTCTCTCTCTCCATGAATGTTCTAATATCAAACAAAGACTTTGCATAAATCTGACAATATTCGAGGTGGGTTAAACCCCTTCAGATAGCAGGAAGTAAGCTAGAATTAGTGGACCAAACTTAATTGCATTGCAAAAATGGGTGCAAGTTCCTTTATGAATTATGCTTCCACACCGCCCTTCTAAATCATTACTAAGGTTTCATTTGGGATGGTTTTCTTATTACTTCTTAAAGCGACTTTCTAGTATAAAATTATTAAATTTTTATAAAAAAAACAGCTTTAAGAATCAATAAGAAAGCCGTCCCAAACGAAGCCTTTGTTATATGAAATGATTAAGGATGAAGTCGAACATTTGCAAACCCTTAGACCCAATTTTGAATGAACTTTTGTTTTGTTTTCTTAATTTTCTTCTTGCTTTTAAGCAAAATATTTTGTTTTTGAGAAAACTTGAACATGCTTTTTGGTACTTTTAAAGTAGCTTTTTTGCTCCTGCTAAAGTTTTGTTTGGGACGAAATTTTTATTACTTCTTAAAACAGAGTTTTAGTAAAGCTTCATTTGGGACATTTTTTTTTTTTGCTTCTTAAAAAAAGCCTAAGAGTGTATTTGGTGGAAACAAAATTTTTTAAAGTTGATTTTATAGCTGTTGTTGTAAAAGCTATTATGGATAAAGAAGTTGATTAAGAACTATCTTACAATTACTTTATCCCAACATATTTGTTTGTATAATGCAATTTTGTGATTACAGAATTTTTTGAAAAATAGTATGAAAGCTGAAAAACAATATGAAAGCAGAATATATATAAAAGTGTGGCAGCCTTGTGCAAAGCAAAGTAATTCAAAAGCTATCCAAACAAGCCTAGCTTTCTTACTGTTTTGTAAACATTTTTTTTTTAAATTTTAGAACAAGATTTTTTTTTACTAAAAACTACTATAGAAAACAGTAAGAAAGCTATCCAATCGAAATCATAGATTCAAAAAAATCACCAGAGATCCATGTTACAGATCATTGTTGTTGTTCTCGCCATGATCAGTGTTGAGACTTAGAAGTAGATGGTTGGAGATGACAAATTTCTCTTTATCTTACCGAACTCGAGTGCAACATGACGAAAGGCCCAACGAAAATACAATTATATAAAATCAAGTTCATTTTATGTTTTAAAATACTTAACATCAGACATCAAATCTATTTTTATTTCACATCAAAACATTAAAAAAAAAAAAATCAGAGTGATCTCAAAGCATCACTCAGATTATAACTATTCTGGAATTGCTTCTCAATTCTTTGCTTAAACCTGTAATATTTGATCTTGTTTGGATAAATTCTTTTCTTGTATTTCCTTCTGTCTTTCATCAAAAACTAAAGCAAGGATGGCTTATAGAGATTACAATAAATGATAAATCTTCAGATTAAAAAAAAAAATTCATGCAATCATCATTTCAAATCGATTGTAATCCATAGAGCCCAAACTAAGATGTCTTTCATTTCTTTAGCTGAAGAGTGATGCTAATTAACCACCTTCAAATGGACACAATCTCTGGGATTAATGGAGCTAATCTTGATTTTTCAACATAATAATATCTACTGAGTATTGATTGACTTAGCTCCTCCTTCCAACAACCGAAAAAAAAAAAAATATTGTTTTGCATAATTCACCATTCAAGACAAAACCCTTTTACATAACATCACCAGCTGTATTTTCTCTGCATATTCAAATCAAATCTCGCTAAATCCAGTAATTGGTTTAACAAATTTACATTATCAATAAATGATCAATGCTCACGAGCGGTGATGAGGTCCCAACTAGAGAAGCCTCCAACATGAAAGGCCAAGCACACATAAGAAGGACCAATCTTTTTGTTATATTCAATGGCTTCACATTGCTGTTAGCTTTCATTCCAGTGCATAAATTCGTGCATGGCAACTTTTGTTCTGTTTTATACTTTTTCTGAGTTCCAACCAGGGGAAAAAAATTTGACTTTGTATTCAGAGAACTACTCAGCTTTTGTCTTTTGTGTGAGCTTTGTACTCACAAGTTATTTTAGAGAAAGTTATTCAAAGCTTTTGGTATCACCATTAAGCCAGCATGTTCAGCATCTCCCTGACAGAAAAACTATTTATAAGAAGAACTCAGTTTTCTCTTCCATATCCTCATAAAGTTCATTCTTTTCTGACTTTTTTCTCTTCAATAGAAGTTGGAGATGGAAGGAGATGGGATGCTAGGCTCTCACTTTCCTCCTGGGTTTCGCTTCCATCCAACAGACCAGGAGCTCATCAACCAGTATCTGAGGAGGAAGGTCTCAGCTTCTTTACCTCCTCAATGGAGGATTATAGCTGATATCGATCTCTACAAATACAATCCTTGGGAGCTCCCTGGTGATTATTTCTTCTTCTTACTTTCTTTTCTTCATGACAAGTTAAATACTTAGTCAAAAATTTGAAATTTTTGTTATTTTCATTTCAGAGAAGGCTGTTTTCGGCAAGGGAGAGTGGTTCTTCTTTAGTCCTCGGGATCGCAAGTATCCTAATGGAGTTCGGCCAAATCGGGCAACTTCAGCAGGTTATTGGAAAGCGACTGGTACTGACAAGCCTATAATGTCTGTTGGTGGTGTTCAGTGCATCGGTGTTAAGAAGGCCTTAGTGTTCTACAAGGGAAAGCCACCCAAGGGTATAAAGACTGATTGGGTCATGCAAGAGTACCGCCTCATAGACTCCACTGCCTCTTCTCAGACCCAAAGGCAATTAGGCTCCATGCGAGTAAGCTCCCTTTTCATATTTATATGTGTATCAATTACTTATTAAAGTAACTTTTTAGTATAAAAAATTGTTTTAAGAAGCAATAAAAAATCTCTTCCAAACCAAGTCTAAAACTATCACTAAATATAGCGAGACCACTTGCAGTTGGATGATTGGGTTCTCTGCCGAGTTCGACAGAAGGGGGCATTTGAACTGCTGGAGACGACAAGCATGGTCAACACGCAAGTACATGAAGAAAAGGAGGTGGTGGAGAAGGAGAGGAGAAGCTCGGAAGGAGAATGGAGTGAACATCTTAGCTACTTTGCAGAATCAGTTCCAGAAGATGGGGAGAACAGTGGAGAAGACAGCACTGGAATCATGTGGAACTCATCTGATTATTCTGGCCAGGACGGGTACTCTGTGGTGGAGGAGAAGCAGCAACCACTGCAATTAGCTGCTGCAGCGGCAATCTACCCGTATAAGAGGAAGCAATCACATAGCTTCTTAGATGATTTTCTGCTTTTGCAGCCTAGCAAGAGGTTGCAGTGCACATCAGATGCACGACTCTCACCAGCGGAGTCTGTGTATGATAATGGGATTTTCTCACAGTATTTCTTTTGATTTTTGTTTAAGACATGGAGTTTGTTTCAATGGATCTTCATTTTCTCACGGTTCAATTCTTGATCAATGAGAGGAACAGAGAAAGAGAGAGAAACAGAAAACTCTATGCAGGTTTTAGAATTGAGTAATTAAACCCATAGAGTATGCTGGAGGTGATAGAAGATGTTCCTTCAGCCTGCTCGATCTAAAATTGGTGAAATTATTTTGTGCAATCTGATCGCCGTTCGGATGCTAATTAGGACTGGTCATGTCACCAATTTACTATATACCTTTACTATGTAAGATGATGTGGCACATCCTAATTGGCTTCCGAACAGTCAGGTGAACGCACCTAAAATTTCTCCTAAAATTGATGATTGTGTAATTGGTTCTTTTTATTATTCTTTATATATTCTTCAATAAAGAAACTATTCAAAACTTATTGACTTCTCAATTAAATGAGCTTGGAAAATTTTTTGGATTGAAATAATTTATATTTAGTGAAACAAAACTTTTGATCTGAATCAGACATCTCAAGAAAGGACAGAACAACTACATGGCTCTAATCGATGAGAGATTATTACGTGCGAAGATTGAACATAGGGAACGGATCAGTTTTGTCTCTGTGAATAGTAAAAGTACAGTGGTGGTGTTCACTGAGACAAACCGGATGATTCTCTGTGTCCGGTTTCCACACGTAATAATTTCTCCTAACCGATTTGATTGAACTAAAGACCAAATATGCTAATACATGTGCATCGGTCCCCCTGTAAGATCAGCCATATTATTTAATGTTTGTAAATGTTAAAAATGCTAAAGAGTCGAAAGAGGTTCAAATGACTCATGATTTTTTTCATGGAGAACCAAAATTGCACCTGTAAGTATCTTCCAAATGCTTGGGCGCAAACAAATTTGCATGGTTTCTTAGGTGATGATTTCATCACTGCCAACCCATAAGAGAAGTCCATGCATAAACTCAATAAACGTCTTTATGTTTTCCATTGTCAAAATAAACATCAAAATGATTTGATTGTGATGGAATTTCACTAAATACCCTATAACACTCATAGTTCAAAGCAATTAAACAATATAACATTTATAACTCTCATAGTTCAAATCTCTTCACAAATCTAAACTTTTACAATGAAATCCAAGAACAAAAAAAAAAAAAAAAAAAAACTAATCATCCATATCTTCATTCTTCTCAGTTGCTTCCTCCTATTGGTGATGTTCTTGATGTGGATCATTCTAGCTTCCATATGCTGCAGCACATTTTATCCTTGAGTGCTTAGTATTACCACCTTATTTTACTTTTAGTTAGTATGGTATAAGTGCACTTTTTTGTAGTAACAACAATGCATACGAGTATAGCAAAGAGAGACTATATAATGATTTGTATTACCTTTTCAATACATACAAGAATTTATACTTTCAGTTTTACATGTTTTCTCTGCTTCTGGAGCGGGAGGTTCGGCTTTTTATGTCAAAATGGTATCAGAGCGAGTTGTTTCTGGGAACCATGGCGGAGGGAAGTAGAAAAAACATGTTCCCTCAACACAGTTCAAGGTTTAGAAGCTTTGTGGGCAGCGCAAGCCAGCATCACACTGCAAGTAGATGAACTTTCGGCTGATTTTGCAGGCCTTTCGGACCTGGGAGTTAAGCCTCGTTAAAATTTGCCTAATTCATTCGAAATAAAAACGAGAAGGAATAACGAAGGGAGTTGGTCAAGAAACAGAAACGACAAAAGAACTTACAAGAAGATTTATTTATTGTTGATGAGAGGAAAAGGCCAAAATGGAAACAAAAGTAGTATTCCTAAATGGACTCCGTATGGAAAAAAGAATCGGCTCATACGAGTTTCAATTTGTAGTCAAAATGGTGGAAAAACAAGACCAGGTCTCCAGAACGAATATAAAAACTTTATGATGAGGAATTTGTAAGTAGGTAAATTGTAAGAGAATGTTGCTGATGAATTTGGCCTTGGGTTTAGTAGGGAGTTACTCTACATAGCTTGAAGAAGGACTTGGCACTTTAGCCCTTAAGAACTCGTCTAAGGCGCTCGGCCTCATAGCATTTAGTCATGAGGACTTGCCATTGGTACTCGCCAGAGGTGTTTCGAGCCAAATTAGAGGCAGTTGACCAAATATATATTTCTGTTTTAGTTTGTCTTTGTCAAATGAGGTATTATTTCTCTATTTTTGGGTTAATTTTTAAACTAAATATCTATTAAATTTTAATTATCCACATAACCAATGAGATAAAGAAATTTTAAACTAGTCAAAGTCACCCATTGCACAGGCGACTTATTTATTGAAGGTAAGTCGCATGTTAAACGGGCGACTTATAGCTTAATTTTTTTTAAAATAAAAATATTAATCAATCAATGTTATATTTTTATATTTATTTTACAGCTAAACAATACATGTGCCAAATTTAATATAGTTTGAGCTATAAAGTTGCAGGGAGTTGTCACATTCTATAAACTGTAAAGTTGTCTCATCAAATCATAGTGTATTATCAAATCATATATGTATGTTTGTGTTATCTTGTCATATAGCCAGTAGCGATAAATTTGATTAAATAGTTTTCGTTGTTCAGTTCACATCATTTAGCTGTGATTCAAAGGCTATATGAGTTGTAGATGTAGAGCTTCTTTGAATGAGTAGCACCTATATCTTGTAGTCTTAAGTTTTTTTTTTTTTTTTTTTGCATGAGTTATGCAACCTCTTATACATTACTCAACAATGTATTCATCGATTATGGATAAGATTTGAAGAATCTGCATGAAGCAAATGATTCAAAAGGGAAGCATTCGGTTGAAAGAAAGATTGACGTTATGTATTGATGAAAGCCTTGAAGCAAAGACAAAATCTAATGAAATTTTTCAGTTTGTTATACATTTCTAGAGCAAAGATAAAAATTACTTATTGTGCCATATGCATGATAAAGTTATGAAAATAAAGCTCTATATGGTAGGCGATGATTTTAGAGACGTGGGGTGGAGATATTTACATTAGAGGTTCATGGAATATGGTGGGCATTGGGTTTCGGTGGACTTTCTCAAGGGACGAAATCATAAAATCAGATGTAATAGAGAATGTTCAGTACATGTGATCATTGAAAAGTCAATGGTTGATGTAGATCATTGTATTTTGTACCATAAATTAAATGGTATCCTGGACTTGATGAATTCTTGTTAGAATCCTATAAGAAGCTGATGAGAGATGTTGTGCTATGAAATAAGGAGTTTTTGAATAGAGCAAACTGATAGTATATTCAACAAGAGTTTGAATATAACTTCAAATATTGTCCAACTCAAAAATAACTCCAAGCGCGACTACGCATGTCAATTAGAAATATGTGACATGAACTTTTTGTGCTGATGTTCTTTAAAGTCTTTAAGTTACAATGTGAACATCATAAATATAACTAAAATATCCAAAATATACATAATACATATCAATAATAACTCCTCTTATGATGATGTGGTATCGCATCACTACTAGAACTAAAATATTATGGTGTACGTAATGGTCTAATGCGTAGGTGGTGCTGCTCCTGGAGAATGGCTTCAGACTATGTGGTGGAATCTTTAGGCAAGGATGATGGTATAAAATCTGGAGTAAATGTTGATTAAATGTTTGGTAGTGTAAGAATTATAAGAGACGAGCCCTCATCTGTGTAAGAGAAAGGGCTAGCATTATATGGATCTATAACATCATGTGATGGGTTGAATGATGTCTGCTAACTGTCAGTATCTTCTATATATTGATCATCATCGATATACATCTGCTGGCGCAAGCTGAACCATCTACAAATGTGAATCGACCTCAAGAATTATGCCCTGAAATTAAAATTCAGCAAACAATGAGTTAAGAATACATAACGAAATTGCCTAAATTAAGATAATCAAATCCTACATACCTCATTTGGATGAGTTGTTTGGTGGCTACTGCAGAGTGAAGAATGATTGGGATGTATGTTATGTATAGCTAGTTGTGTGGGCTCCTCCACATGAGATTGACACCTTCAGGGGCGTCGTGCTGCTCTATCAAAAGCGGCTATCATGATACCTGAGAAGAAACAATGTTAAGTTTTAATATATTGTAATAATGTAATAAAAAAATGAAATCAATGAAACGTATGTTATTATGAATTAAATGAAATCATTAAACATGCATTAGCATTTAATATGACATACTTAATGACAAAGATAATTAAAATAAATCAAATTCACATAAATAGAGAAGATACCTAGTACGACATATACTCTTACTGTGTCCAACTGAATTGCACAAACGACATTGCCAGTTGTTCTTTTTTTTTTTTTAGATTCATCCATAATGTTTCTATAACAATTAAGATGTAGTCTACCAGATTTTCTTTCTTAAATTTGGTGGGAGCAATGGGTGAACCCCAAGTACGGGTTATCAGAACCCCACGTATCTCGTTCAGGAATGTTGTGAAACTCACCACCATAAGTTTATTTACACTTTGTTAAGGTATAGTACTCTGGCACATAATCGAGGATGATTCTTCTTAGTAATGATACACAAATAACAACATGAGCTCAAGGATAATGGTAGATGATTGCATGTTCATAATTGCATATACATTTTTTTTTCATCAATAAAGCCAACTTTGTATGATCATGGTGACATATAAACAACTTGAAATTCCTGCTTGTTGATTGTAATAGGTTGGGGCTAACTTCCTTGCCTCTTGCTTAATTTTTCTTATTAATGCATGAATTTGTGGTGCTAAAATGCTACTATTTTGTTATTCATCGGCATTATTCATCTCTAATCTCCTTAAATATATTACGACAATATTATAGTATGTGGTCTTAACCAATACCTAAATAGGCAACCCTCTAGCTCTTTTTAAAATGTTATTGAAGGACTCAAAGGCATTTGTTGTCATAACTCCACAGCAAAGGCCACCATCATGTGTTAAAGCTTAACAAGTCACATCTCGGTCTATAAGCCATTGGTGCATGTCTGTCTTTAACTTAATGATGTCTACCATACTATGATTGAAAACTCCTAAGTTATATGTATTCCCAAATGTGTATATTTCTTAGCGAACAAACTCCACATCAACAATACCCATTAATTTAACTGCTTTCTTAACATTTTTTCAAAGATGATGTAGACAATGACGATGTGCTGCTTTAGGTTTAGTGCATAATTATCAAGAAATATTTCCTGATTGAATGTTGGGTAGTGTAGGAATCGAAAGCGACGGGCCCTCATCAACGTAAGAGGAAGGTTCAACATTGTATGGATTTATAGTAGCAAATGATGGGTTGAATGATGTCTACTAACTGTCAGTATCCTTGAAATATTAATCATCATCAATATACATTTGCTGGTGTAAGCTGCACCATCTACAAATGTAAATGGACCTCGAGCATTCGAGCATTGTGACCTGAAATACAAATTTAGCGAACAAAAGGTTAAGAATACATAAAGAAATTGCCTAAATTAAAAAAAAAAAAAAGAATCAAATCCTACATACCTCATCAGGATGAGTTGTTTGGTGACTACCACAGAGAGAATCAATGTTGGGATATATAGTGCAACGGGTTGTATGGGCTCCTCCTAACGAGTTTGGCACCTTCAGGGGTGCCGTGCTGCTTCATCAAGAGCGGTTGCCATGATACCTGAGAAGAAATAAGGTTATATTTTAATAGATTCTAATGCTGGAATACAAAAATGAAATCCATGAAACATATGATATTATGAATTAAATGAAAATATTGAGCATACACTAGCATTTAATATGACATGCTTCATGGAAGAGATAACTAAAATAAATCAAGTTCACATAAAGAGAGAAGATACCTAGTATGACTTATACTCTTATTATATCCCATTGAGTTGCACAAACCACATTGACTGTTGCTCTTTTTTTTAGATTCATTCAAAGTATTTCTATAGTGATTAACTCGTAGTATACCAGATCATCTTCTAAAATTCTGTGGGAGTAATGGGTGAACCCCAAGGTAAGGGTTGTGAGAACCTCATGTATCTTGATCAGAAATGTTGTGAAACTCGACATTATAAGTTTGTTTATAGTAATTAAAGGTATAATACTCTGAAACATAATCAATGTGGCATCTTATTAGCAATGATACACAACAATATGAGCACAAGGATAATTGTAGATGTTTTTATGCCCGTTACTGCATATACAATTTTTTCATTAATCAAGTCAACTTTTGTATGATAATGACAACATATCGACAACTTGAAATTCTTGCATGTTAATTTTAATAGGTTGGGGTAACTTCCTGGCCTCTTGCTTAACTTTTTTTATTGCTTCATGAATTTTTGGTACTAATGTTACTATTTTCTTGTTCCTAAGAATCAATCATCTCTAATATCCTTAAATACATTGCAATTATATTATAATATATGGCCGTAACCAATGCTTGATTAGGTAACCCTCTGGCTCTTTTTAAAATTTCATTGAAGGACTCAAAGGCATTTGTTGTCATAACTCCATAGTGAATGCTACCATCATGTGTTAGAGCCCAACAAGTTACGTCTTGGTCTAGGAACCACTGGTGCATGTTTGCCTTTATCTTGATGAGGTCTACCATGCTATAATGAAAAATTATAAAAGGCATTAAACTTATAAAATTCATGGTTTATTTCATAAAAAATAATTCACATAAACTCAAAGGCATTGAACTCTACATTAAATCTGATATTTATTAAAAATAAAAAATCGTCAAAATCTTAATTAAAAAAAAGCCAAAGTTTAGTTAAACCAATAAATTAAAAATTCAAAAATTTAGCAAATAATTAACTCAACCAATTAACCCAGATAAATAATAATAATTAATTAGTAACACATTCTATTAATGAAGTTGATATGCTAGACTCCCTTGAGAGCTGTGAGCTATGTGTCCTAAAAAAACTTTGATCTTCGTGCATATTATGACAACGCTATGAACTAATTGATGGAATATATGTAATAGATAAATAATCAACTAACTTAATCAATAAAAATTATTAAATAACAATCAAACATAATTAATCAAGATAATTACTAGGTAACCTAGGTTTATGAGACTATTAAGTTAGCTCCAAGGAGAGTGAAATAAATCCCATACCCCTGATGTAAATAAAGGCAATTACTATTCAACTTAAAGAACTATTCAAAATCAATAATAAAATACTTAGATATTAAAGCTTTCATACCCTTCTACTTTACTCTTTTTAGGAAAGTAAAGGTGTATGGGATTAGAAAGGTTAAAGACTAAAACACTAAAACTCAAACTTAAACTAAATTTTCCTTAGCTTTAAACAAACAAAATAAAGGTGTTAAAAAACTTCAAATAATAACAAACCTTATAGGACATATCAAAAACACAATCTTTTTTCACACTCTAAAACTTATTTTATTAGGACCACTAAGTCTAGTTTTAGACTGGGCCGTAGTGTGTTTGGTTTGATGTGAGTACGTTACTTGGAGGGTATTTTTATTTGTTGTGTTTATTTCCTATACTTTGGATGTCATATTCATGCATTTTACACACCTTACTTCACAGTAAACCCTACTTATTTATATATATACATTCTATCATTGATGCTCAAGTAAAATATACCTAGAATGTTTGTAAAAGTAAATATTTAAGGTAGAATGTATCTAGGACTGGATGTAAATTATAAAGAGCTCATTGTATATTTGTATATTTCAATTTCAAAGGTTGTAAAATGTTCAAAGATGTTTGATTACATAGATAAACAATGCTCCAAAAGATAATTCTCTCTCCTTTAAATGTTGTTTTCTTTTGGAACCCTATAGAAGACTTAGAGTTAGAATAAAGTAAAATTTATTTGAACTTAAATTCATAGGAGTAGAAATTCAAGCATATAGTGGTGGAGCTCGGCCACTTCATTTTTTAGCAGATATTGGGTTATATTTATGTTTCAAATAAAAAAATAAAAAAATATTTTATTTATGCATTTATTTCATGCATCATACATAACGTTAGTTAAATACATTTGCATATTTAAGAGACTTGATTAAACTTTCTAAATAAAAAATCTTTGACTCCTTAAGATAGTGCCGCTGATTGATTGTACTTAGGATGTTAGCTGACATCTCATTCTAGATAAGTATAAACACAAATTATACACCTCTCAGTGTGTCTTCTAACTCCTAATAAACTCTAAATCTATAATTTCTTTTAGAATGGTAAATCAAGCTTTAATATTCTAAATGCAAAATTTTAATTAAATCTTCATACATTTAAAAAATTAATCCTCACTATAAATAAAGAGAAGAGTTTATCCCCTTATGACTATAAGAATTTAGGAACCCCACTATCCACCAAATTAAGAAAAGAATAAAGTAGCATCCCTAATTGAGAGTACTCTTAGGTTAAGACTTAAGATATAATTAATCATAGTGGCTTGTGCACATGAGAAACCAACACCCACATCAAATAAACCTCACTCGATCTGATATATCAAATAAGAAAAATATTGTGACTATCGAATTATAAATTTTATTATCCATTGAGATGCGTAAAAGAAAGCCATTATTTTTCTAAAAATAATCATATGTATAATTATATATACTCTTCTATTAGCTTGTTTACGAAGAGTGTAAAAGTCTACGACCATTTTTCCTTACGGGAAAGTGTGATCGTACTCTTCTATTAGTAGTATCCTTTCAGAGACGCATGTACTAGTTAGAGCTAAAACAATAAAAAAAATTAATATTCTTC
This sequence comes from Dendrobium catenatum, assembly GCF_001605985.2. Lineage (NCBI taxonomy): Eukaryota > Viridiplantae > Streptophyta > Magnoliopsida > Asparagales > Orchidaceae > Dendrobium > Dendrobium catenatum. Next base: position 892,068 of record NW_021318921.1, read on the forward strand.
TCATTATGCTTCCATTTCATATTAAGGACGATAACGGAGATGATTATTTCATCATAGAAGTTGAATGTTTATCATCATCAATATTAGATAGTTCATATAACACATTGTTGGTTATCAGGTTAAACGGGGCATATTTGCCCCAAATTAAGGCACACATGGCTACGTGCACCTAGGTGTTTGCATAGATCTCCCGAATGAACGAGATATAACACTCAAAATGCTATCGAGGCAATATTTTCCATCCCCTGACTTAATATTAACTTGGCTGACAATACTCGGTGATAGAAACCCACCCTCTCCAAAATGAACATTTTAACCACTATGGAGCAAACTTAATGCACTAATGCTATGAATTTTCTCAAGTTGTATGATTGATAAGAGGATTATATGCCCTTTTTTCTCTTTTGAGATGCAAGCAAGAATCATAGTTGTATGGGCGGGGAAGAGGGAAATAAATGCTAGAGCAGACGAGATAACACTAGTAGTTAAAGAGTAGCAACATTTTTTTTCATAATATTCCGCTTTGAATAGTAAGCAATATGAACTCAATGGAAAAAACCCATCAATTTGTTCCCTTAGCCTCTGTCAAAAGAATTTCTCCATTTAATATATTTTTTAAGGATAGTTAGGGGTTTGAAGGTGAGCCGCGTGGGAGGAAACAACTTTGCTCAACCAGCGAGCTGCACACGCTAACTCTGCTCCAGTTAATATTGAGTGGAGGATATAGGTGTCATGACATCCAATTTGAGGTGACATGTAAGAATCACTGCAAGAGAGGCAATTGTGGGTGAAGAGTAATTATTGCACATGCTGCTCCATGAGAAATATAAATGGCCACAAATATTTTCTTAGTGCCTCAATGCCAACATTGGCACCCTTGCGCCACCTTTTTGGTTTCCAAAACAAGCTAAAATTTATGTTCATTTTGCTATGCCTCTAGTGGCGCCTTGGCATCAAGATGCGACACCTTGGTATCAACTTTATTTTTTGGAGCTTAGATAATGAACTCACTGAGTTCAACATACCAAAATTATAAATTTTAATAAAGATTACTTGATACTCTTCTTAATATATTTTGTTCAAGCTAAAATAATTATGTTCAAACTTGAAAATGTTGGAGTAGCTCCAATGGCAGATAAGAATAGAGGGAGTTGCCTTAGATGATTTGGACATATAAAATGTCGGCCTTCTTGTGACCCGATTAGGAGAGTATATGTATTCGATAATTTAGATTTGGCATATGTTAAGAAAGGTAGACGTATACCAAAAAAGATTTGGTAAGAAAATATTAAAAATGACTTTTTTTATTAGAATTAAATAAAAATTTGAATCTTAACAAGACACAATGGAGAAAAAAGACTCATGTAGCCGACTCCATGTAGTGGGATAAGAATTTAATGTTATTGTTGTTATATTAAAATCCAATTAGGTTCAATTTAATTTCATTTAAAAATAATTTAATTGGTCTAATTTTTTTTTTTTGCACCATCAAAATCAATTAATTTAGCTATTACATTAATCAAATCATCTAAATTGACCAAATGCACACCCTACTTGCATTCATTTTACTTCACAGACCCAAAAAGGATTATGTATTGCTGGGCTTGGCTTGACTTCAATTAGCGGGCCGTCATGCCATTAAAAATTGGGCTTATTGTTCTTGGGCCAAAATATCTATTGGGCCAGAAATCATGCTCTATCTATACTTACTTGAAACATATTCATTGTGGGCCGTAAGAAATTAATAAACCTTAACTTAATATTTTTATAGAATTCTATTAGTATATTTCCACTAAACTTGTAATCTTATACCATTCTAAGAGTGAGGGAATGCAATAGAAACACTGTGAATACTAATAATTAAGCTATTTGAGTGATTTGATATCATCATAATATCTTATTTGCTCCAATAAGCAAACTTATGAGGACAAAGATCACCACATATATATAAGAGCATAAGTCATTAAACAAGTATGCATACTAATGAAAATAAGCTATCGAACAAAATAAGATATGATGTTTACGTCTTTTAATTTGCTCAGCAACTTACGTTCTCACACAGTGCCTGACTCAAATTTGAATTTAATTGATCACAATTGAAATTATAGTTCATTCCTTGACCCACATGCCGTTAGAGAAACCGTCGTATACTTTTACATCACGAGGGAGGAGCACTCTCACTTTTATTATGGATAACAATAACTAACCCAACTATTAACAAGCAATACACTTTAAGAAGCCTTCTTCCTTGTTGATATAATTCTTTGTAATGACTAAAGCTACTACCAACAAAAATAAAATTGCAAGAATTTTTAGATAGAAACTATAAGATAATACAATTAAAAAACAATATAAAGTTGCAAAATTGAAAGAAAATATCAATTTAAAATTGTAGATAAAGTCTTTGAATGAAGATGAAATCTTGAAATTTTTTAGCTAGAAATAATCTTTCTTTTGATATATAAATAAGTAGTGTTGCTTGATGAAAAAATTTTAGCAAAAGATAATTTTACACGAAGATCCATCACACGCATAAAAATAAAAGTGAAAAATGCAAGAGAAACTAAAGTTTTCATAAAAAAATCTCTTGGAAAAAAAAAACACGGAGACTCGGGCGGCTAAAATAATTCACTATGTTTTAGAAGTTATAAAAGTATGCTCTTCTAAAAAATTGGAGAATATTAAAATTTATAAAATTGGAAGCACTTAAAATGATCTCCCATATTTATAATAGATATTTGAAAGAAATAGTAGAGGAATGATTGTGGCAGTCAAATGTATCAACTGTGCAAAGGTTATTGAATGGTAGTGGGTCAAATGATGGTGATCAAGTAATCGTAGTCAGATGATGGTAATCGGATGATGGTGCTTGGATAATAATATTACTCAGATGATGGGGTATGATGGCCAGACAATAACTATTAAATAGTGATAATTGGATGATTCTGTTTGGACAATATTTTGTCCAACAATGGCAATCTAATGATGGTAGTCGAACCACAATGATGATTGGTAATAATCGATGTCAAATGTCAGGTAAAATTCTAAACTTCTTAAAATATAGAAGCTTTTTCCAATCTCAAGTCTAAAACCCCTTTCATGTTGAGGATGTGTGTCAATTTATATTATTTTTAAAGTAATATTTTGATAATTTCAGCAAATTTCAGAACACTTCATTGGATGATCCATATTGAGTTCTTTGATCATAGAATATTTATTTCAGCATTTATGTATCATAATAATTAAAAATTGAATAACCTTCAACCCATTGGATTTCTCTCATCGAGCGACTCAATTTGACTATAGCGTGTAAGATTTGGAGACAATTTGGTCATTCAATAATTAATATTTTAAACTTTTCAATCTTACTTTGTGTGCTGAGTTTGGCTCATTTAAAGTTTGATGAGACAACATCTAGTGTCGTTGGATTTTTCTTATCGAGATAGTCTTAACTTGCTAAAATTAGTATTTGGATTATTCTAATTTTAACTATGAAGGTTTCAAATATTAATAATGCATTAAGATTCAGGTCAATCAAGTAATTTTTTTTGACACATCATCACCCCACCTATTTTTGAATGTTGAAACTTGTGTAGTCCAAGAATACATATCGAGTCTGTCACAAAATTTATGGTGCAAAATAAAAAAGTAAAAAAGAAAAAAAATGTAATGCGCTACCGCTCATTAGTAGGGCTGTCAATAGTAGATTCAACTCGAAAACATGACACAGATACGACCCAAAAATTCCGGGTCGGGTTAGGGTTCGAATATTTGACCCGCTTTGAATTTCGGGTCGTGTTCGGGTCAACCCAAAAAACTTTATTTTGACACGATTTTAACCCAATTCCTTAGAAAACCGAAAACCTCTACGCTCTATGAACAAAATAGAAAATAGGTGTTTCGTGAGTCGTGACTTTCGTCTTTCGTCCAGTCGTCTCGACTCTCAACTTTTCTCCTTTTCGATTTCACTCACGGCTCGCCTTTCCTATTCTCTGTTAGGGTTTTCATTCTTCGTGATTCACTAGTTATTGTAGGCTCAATTTCTCTTTTTCTCCAATCCCATGTAAATACTTCTCTCCCCTTGTAGTTAGTTATTTTCCTCAAGCTTCAGATATTATCGGCATATATCGAGAATTGGTAATTTTTTTGCATTTCGAGATAATGGGATGATACTATGAAAGGATGATTCCTTGGCAAGATTTGTAGTGTTTATCAATTTCTTATGATTTTTCACAATTTTTTTTTTCATATTTTAGCTTCTCAATTGGAAACCTTAGATGTTGTGTGTGTAAGTAACAACCCTTATATATGATTTTTCACTAACTATGGCTTCAGTTCTAAACTTCTTATCCAAGCTTACACGATCTGTACGTCGTTGTTGAATACACACTTAGCCACTTACGCAGTTTTGGTCGAATAGGAGTGATTTTCCATTTTTTATTTCTGTAACTTGCATATATTCCAACTTATTTCTATTTTATATCTGATGGTTTATTGGGATTGAGTGACTCTTAAAAATTAAAATATTGTTAAACTCATCCTTCTCTATTGTACCTTTATTTTTACATTTATTTTAGGTCTTTAATAAATGTTTTCATATGGGTTTATGCCTTTGTTGTTTGTTAGATGGTGGATTCTAACACAGTTGTTGAAAGTACTCATTTTAATCAGAATGTGAAAGTAGGCAATGCTCCTAATTCAATTGACATCGAAATTGTTGATGATAATTTATGTAATGTTGATGGAAAAGAATTAGATCGCCCAGCCACCCTCAAGAAAATAAGAAGGATGAGTTCAACAATTTGGGTTTACTATGAGATATTACATATTCCTGGTGATGATGAGCAAAGATACAAATGTAGGAAATGCATGAAAATATATTGTGACAGTAAGTTTGACACTGGTAATTTAAGACGTAATTTACAAAATTGTAAAAAAAGATATACTCGTGACATTGGGCAACTTATTTTGCAGTCAAATGCCAGCTCATCCATCTCCATGTCTGAATCTAGGTTTGACTTGAATGAGTTATGTGAGTTATTCATTTCATGCATTGTTATGCAAGATTTTCCTTTTCAGTGTGTTGAATGGGTTGGTCATTGTGCATTGTTACATTATCTTCGTTGTGATCTACATATTATTTCTAGAAACAATGCTAGAAATGACTGCAAGAAGTTATTTATTAAAGAGAAAGGCATTATTTAAAAGGAGATTTTAAAATGTACCAGTAGAGTTTTGTTGACTTCTAACTTATGGACATCAATTAATACCGACAGTTTCATTTGCTTGACTGCCCATTTCATTGATAACAATTAGTTGTTGCAAAAAAAAAAAAAAAAGATAATTAATTTTGGTTTCATGCCACCACCACAAGATGGTATTGCTTTGTGTGAGAAGCTACATTCTTTTTTAACTAAATGGAAAATTTAGAAAAGACTTTTTAGTATTACTCTAGACAACGCATCAGCTAACAATGTTTCCATTGAATTCTTAAGAAATCAATTAAATTTGTGAAGTGGACTCTTATGTAAAAGTGATTTTTTTCAAATAAGATGTTTTGCTCATATTATGATTTTTTTTTTGTGCAAGAGGGAATGAAGGAGGTTGATTTCTCTATTTTTAATATTAGAGAAAGTATTAAATATGTGAAAGGTTCACTGGCAAGAAAGCAAAAATTTTTGGAATGTGTAAAGCAAAGCTATCTTGACTGGAATAAATGATTAAGACAAGATGTACCTACAAGGTGGAACTCAACATTCATAATATTTGATTCTGCTATTTACTACAAACGAGCTTTTCAGCATTTGGAATTACTTGACTCTAATTTCAAATGTTGCCCCAAAGACACTGAATGGGAGCGGTTGGAGAGTATTTGCAAATTCCTAGCTCTTTTTTATGAGATTACTTGTGCTTTCTCTAGCACAAAATATCCTACTGCAAATCTCTTCTTCCCTTGTGTTTCTATAGCTTATGCGGCACTTAAGCTGAAAGGTTTTTTGGTGTTGATTACATAAAAAATATTGCAACACTGATGTTAGTAAAATTTGATAAGTACTGGTTTGATTTCAGTGATATATTAGCAATAACAATTATCTTGGATCCTAGGTATAAGTTTACATTTGTTGAATGGTGTTATAGAAGGTTATAAGAAAGTGATTACATTAACGAAACTAGAAAGGTGAGGGAGAAACTATTTGCTTTATTTACAAACTGATGGGCAGCCCTCAGAAGCCTCAGCTAGCTTTTTAGTATAGATTTACTCTCATTCATTCAAACTACATTTCTAATTTTATATTCACTAACTTAGATAATGTATGGTTTAATTCATAATTTGGATTATGACTCATTTGAAGAGGAAATTACACAGTTTCTTCAAGTATCTAAACTGGCGAGAAAAGATAGCATGACAAAATAAGACATCCCATAGTTTATTTGAGAAAAGCACCTTCTTTTTGTAAACAATGTAATTGAGATTGCTTTACCATAACCTTTAATTTTGAAAGCCTCCTTATGATTTGTTTTGTTTTTCTTAAAGTTTATGCTTTTGAGATTTTTTTTAGACTACTTTTTTACTGCTTCTTAAAATAATTTTGTACTATAAAATTAAATTTTTGGTACTAAAAGCTACTTTAAGAAGCAGTAAAGAACCCATCCCAAACGAAGCCATAAAGTTTATGCTTTTGGGTTTTTTTTTTCAATTGTAATTTTTTGGTAACTTGTATAAAGCCCTTCGGATCACCAATGACTCATTTGGTTATTAACAAATAAAAATATATATTTTATGATATGATAATTTTATTTTTTATTCATTTTAAATTTGAAATTAAAAGAAAATTATGGATTTGAAGGTGCTTGCAAATTCAAGTTTTATATTAATTTTTACAATAACATTAATTTTTTTACTTCATTGTCGACATAATAGGGAACTCTAATTAAGGTCACATTGAGAATATACATAAGAGTTCCACAATTCACTTAAAGGACATAAAAAGAGTTTATTTTGAAAACCTTAAGGGTCCGAGCAACTTAATTACTAAACAAATGGGAATTCCATTAGAGCTTTGTATATTGTTAGAGCTTTGTACATCAACTCATAGTCAGTATGTGCTTTGAGTGATTGTAAGTGTGGATAAGAATTCAACCCTCATGTAGCATAAAGATAAGTCTTGAACCTACATGAACTTTGGGTAGCCACTAGGGTCCTGGTGCCTTTATTAGGCTACCAATCAAAGTAAAAATTTCAAGTACCTAGCCTTAAATGCTAGAGACTTGCTCATTGAGTTCATCATTAGATATAGAATCAACATAAATTAGAAGCATTTCTAGAAATCAACTGGAGCATGACTCTTACCAACATGTCGAGGAACGAAAGTGATGCAAAACTAGAGAAGTAATATAGTCCACTATGTCATGTGACTTAAAAATATTGTCTGGTCAACAAATACTAGAGAGGATTGCCTTTAGAGATAAGATTGATCTTGTATGATAATATGTAGTTACATATGTTTTGCACAATAAAGATTAATGTGAAATTGTGCTTTTAAATAATATGATATGTAATCTCTATTGGAATAAGGCATCAATTAAGATGGTACAAAGTATTTTATTTTCCCTATGTTGTTTTTAAATCTAGAAGGGTGTTTAGAGACCAATTGAGAGCACTGGTATTATGATGCCTCATAATCTAAATTGAAAGAATTATTTTATTTTATCTTTTAATAAAACAACAACATAGTCTTTTAATCTCTTTCAATATAACAATGTTATTAGCTAGAACTAATCTAGTAATCAAAATGTCAATATAAGTCTGCATTTCTTACTTCCAAAAAATTATGTACAATACTCATGAATCAAATCATTGCAAAAGTCATCTAGCCTTCACTATAAGAAAATACCTATAAAATAAAAAGAAACAAAACAACAACAGCCTAGGAAATCCTGATCAATCTCTCATCACTCCTGGTCTCTTGCCCTAACCTAAAATCATTTAAACTATATATAATGAGCTAAAAAGTCTATAATGTTATTCAATCTTTCAACTGAACTCAATGCAACATAAAGAAGCTATATACATGTTATCAGTCAATTCATAACAATATCAAATATTATTATTTTAAATCTATGTAGTGCAGAAATATTTAAATCTATAAACAATAGAACAATATAATACAAAAATAAGTAGAATTGATACCAGTGAACTAGTAAATCAATAAGCCAATAAATCAATGGCTCAATATGGAGATCGAATCAAATAAGCAATGGGGAAATAGTGTAAAACATAAATTTATAATCATAATATCTAAAAAGCTATTAGAACCTATGATTGTGCAATATAATCAAATTATTATACACATAAAGATCAATCATTTCATATCAGTATTCGATTAGTATCTTTTTTCACCTAGTTAAAACCACTTACTTGGTATAGGAATTAGGTGCTTATTAGATCAATAAAAGTGAATCAATAATAACAATATGCAGTAAATCAGTAGCAATAATAATATCAATATCTGTAAACTGGTAGGAGTAATAATAAACAGTACCGTTGAAGTAGAATAGTAATCAGTAGAATAGTATAACAATATGATGATAGCAGTGAATCAATATAGTAACTATTAGGTTAAAAAGAAATAATGAAATTATAACATGTATTTCAGTACGCATAGAATAGTCGGCAACCGTTGGCTCAGTAAGCAGAGTCGTAATTCTTTGTCTGTCTGTATAGTAATAACTTCTTGTAACTCCAAGTTATTGTATCATTGTATCACATAAATGACTAGAGGATAACACAAACAATTATATTTAAGGAAAAAAACTTGTCGAGCCACCATCCTGTACAAGTCTATCAATCTTCAACCAACAAGTCAACAAATCTTTGTTACACAAAAAGATACACACATTTATAAAAATAATAATGACCATCTATTACATAATCAGACTGTTCATTCTCGATACTTGAATTAGCAATAGGTTTTTAACATATATTAAAATTCTATTCTAAGCCAATTAAATAAAATAGCATAACTTTTATTTTATATAGTGAAATCTTAAGAAAAACTACTAGAAACCAAAAGGCAATAAATAATAAAAAACTAGGAGATTCACAGAGGAATCAACATAAGAGCCATCAGGAGAAAAATTCAAAAAGAAATCCTCATTGTGTGCACTATAAAAAATATAATTCAGGGACTTGCAACTTGGTCATCAAGAAGTTCTTCAACTACTACAACATCGAACATAAAGTTAAGGATTGCCTGCTCAAAACTCTAGATAAATCCAATCCTTCAATTACTCATGACAACTATAAGCATTCACACTCAAATGAATGGCAGAAACTATAGAGAGGACACTACCACAAGTACAATGGGAAAGGAAATGGAAAATATAATTATTTTCAACCTCAACAATAATCTCAATAAGTTCATACATCTTAGCTCTATGTAATGCCATGTTTCCCAGTACCAACATCAATAACATCTGATGTTATATAAGCATAAACATGCAATTTAGTATCTAACACCGCGACCTCTAGTACAGGAGTAGCCTAGGCAGGCAATCCCTCCTCGTGTCTTCACCATGACTCAATAATAGGCCTTTGAAGCTCCTAATGTGGTGGTATATATTATTTCTATTAACAAGCAACTAGCAAATGTTTTATTTGATTTTGGGCATCACATTCATTCATATCAAATAATTTTACATCAAATGCATCAGTGTCTAAATTGTATCCTCATTTTTCAACTAATATGTTATATGGAGCATCTATGGTAGTTACTCAATGTGTTCATGATTGTGGCCTTATAATTAATAGTATGCATATGCATGCACTACTCATTATATTTTTATTAGTTGAATTTGATTCAATATAGGGAATAAACTGGCTATCTAAGTATCACCCTATAATTGATCATCATAAGATAAGGGTAAACTTTCATATACCCAGTGCATTAGCTTTAGCTTTAATAGTGGAAGAGGATTCTTTCCTTATTTTATATTAGCAATTAAAACATGTAAGATGATTTATCATGGGTATGTTGGGTATCTTGCTCATGTGGTGGATACTAACAAACCAAGCATTAGATTAGACAGTGCTTTGATAGTTCAAAAGTTTATAGATGTTTTTCCTGATGATTTGCCTAGCTTACCCCCTAATCATGAGATAAGTTCACTATAGGGCTAGTTCTAGGTACTACTCCAATTTCAAAAGCACTGTATCATATAGAACCAATCGAGCTCAAGAATTCAAAGTGCAACTACAAGAATTGCTTCATAAGGGATTTATCAGACCTATCATTTCACCTTGTAGAGCACCAATCTTATTTGTGAAGAAAAAAGATGGAAGTACGAAACTTTGCATCAACTATAGAGAGCTAAATAAGGTCACCATGAAGAACAAGTATCATTAATCTCACATTGATAATCTATTTGACCGGTTACAAGAATCTTATGTATTTTCCAAGACTAACCTTCATTTGAGATTCCACTAGCTGAAGATAAAAAATGAAGATATGTCTCGAAGATTACTTTTTAATCTTAATATGGTTACTATGAGTTTTTAGTCATGCCTTTCGGGTTAATTAAAGCCCATGCTACTTTTATGGACTTGATGAACAGAGTTTTCAAGTCGTGTTTAGATCGATTATGTTAGTATTCATTGATGATATTTTAACCCTAGGCATAAAAATCTTGAATATGAGATTGGAGATCACGTCATTCTCAAGGTTTTGCCCATACATGGAGTTACTAAATTTGGCGAAAGTGGAAAACTTCAGTCCCATTTCTTTGGACCTTTTGAGATGATTGAGAGAGTCGACAGAGTTTTTTATATATTAGCTCTTCCTCTGAGCCTTGCAAGAGTGTATATTGTCTTTTATGTCTCCCTTCACTTGCTCTACGTACACAACAGTTCTCACATTATTCAATTCGAGTCTATGCTGATTCAAGAAGATCCAAGCTATGAAGAGGTAACGGAGTGCATTTTGGAACGTGAAGTTTGACAGCTTCATCGACAATCTATTCCCTTTATTAAAGTGCTTTAGAAGAATAAGTCAGAATGAGAATCCACTTGTGAGATTGAAGAGGAGATGATCATGAAATACTTGCAGTTGTTCCAGAACTAAGGTATGAATTTAGGAACAAATTTTTTTTTTAAGGGGTGGGTTGTATGTGGTTTCTCAACCTTGAACTTCGTATGAGATCAAAACGAGCGAGCAACGAAGAGTCAGATTTTGTCTCTCTCATGTGTGATGTTCTCTCCTCAATCGTCATAAAAATTATATGATTTGTCCCACCTCGTTTACTTTTTCTCACTCAGCATCACCCTATGGCCTTTTTAAACCAAATAGGGAACCTAGGGCAATGAACCCTCTTTTTTTCTCTACTACAGCAACCGTCAAACTCTTGTTTCTCCTCTTTCATTTCTTTCTCGTAGTAGTAACTCTCAGTGAACTCTTCTCAAACTCCTCTCCCATGTACATCTACAATGAGTTTTCCCTCTCCTTTTCTCTTTCTTCTTCTTATGTCTCTAATTATTTCAATTCTATGGGAAGGCTAAACTTTTATTTGTATCAAGTTTTGTATAGTCTTAAATTTTGCGTTGAGAGAGTTTTATCTTGCTTTGGGAACAAGAAGCTTTATTTAAGTTGATGTTTGATAGGTCGAACTCTATATTATCTTATTGGCTTGATTTTCTTATGTTCAATGTTTATATTTACGTTTGAGTTATGTAAGCATTATATTTCAAGTATTTGATTCATTTAGCATTATCATGAATTAAATTAGGAATTTTGTTTGTAAGAACTTCAGAGTTATTGTCCTCCTAGCATTGACAGATTGAATATCTTTTTTTTTTTTTTTTTTTGCTATCCTAAAGTAAGAACTGGTAATTTATTTTGGAAATAAACATACCATTTCTTTGTTAGAGGCATTATCCTTCTTGCTTGTGATAGGTTTATGAATATTAGATTGCCAGCTTTATTTCTAATGTTTATTTATTAGTATTGTGCATGGCAAGAATTTTATTTATGGCTTATATTGAATTCATCATCTAGCAGAAATAATATTACTTTGATTAATTGTTGCAAGAGCTTTTATCATTTAAAATGCGTTCAAGATATAGAAATTTAATTCATACTCATAAATATTTATTTAATGCAGTATATGATACTTATGTTATAATCATATTGCTTATATAAATTGTGATTATCATGTTAATTATAAACACCTATTGAGTATTTAATAATAGTACTTGCACCGCAAATTATGTATATTTTGATAGAACCTAAATGATTTTTACTAGCCAAGGTCGAACAGGCCCTTAGAGTGATGACTATATAGGAAATCACTAGATTTCTTTAGGTTGGTATTTCTAGCTTTCATGAAGGATATAATATATATATATATAATATTATATATATATATATATATAATAATATATTATATTATATTAGCATTGATAGTAGTTTGACACATTCATTAATGTCATTAACATATTAGATTTCTGTTATAGGAAATATGACATTTATTTGTAAGTATTATTTTATTTTGTTGACTATATGTTGTTACTTCTACCTTTTGCTTATTCATACTGCATGCCCCATTTCGTTGTCATTTATGATTTTATATATAGGAGTTACTTGTCACTCATTGTCTCTTTTTACAGTAGTCATGCATGCGTGTTTTATTGATCGTCAGCTCAAACGTAGAGCTATTAGTAGTAGTCTATTTTTGATCTTTTACATTTTATAATAGTTTATTATACTTTTAATTATAGGAGTTGATTAGTTTTTTTCCTATTATTTGTTCTTTTACATTTCTATTAACTTGTATCAGAACAATTGTCATTTGAATGAATTATTTATTTGCATCTTATTAAAAAATGACTTTTAGCTCACTTCCTTTATTTACTCTGGTGTAGATATATCCTCTTATATTTTTTGTATATGCATGTTTCTCTTTTGTAAATACAAAACATGTCTTCATATATTTTCATCACATCCCATGTTGCCGGGTTGTACCGCTTTTCTGTTTGCAACTAAGCTCAGCCTGTTAATTGAAAGCTTAATCTTCCAACCAAGAAGTATAGGGTTCGAGGGTTACATACGCAGTTTGTGTACAAATTTTTTCTGTAAATAATCAACAACTCAGATTAGAATGAAGAAGATGATCCACACAAATAACTTGTCTTCAAATCAATCCTTGAAATGGGAACCTAAAAGCTCACTCTAAAGCCTAAACAAGAAATCACATAGAAAATTATATTACATACCATAACGCAAACAAAGTTCTAAATTGCCAATATGCAATAACACAATACAGACCAACTTCCCCTTTCAAGAAGCTCCATAATTTTCTTTTCAAAAGAAAGAGAATAGTAAAAGCGATATAGAACTACTGAACTCCTACAGCTTGACAGAAAAATAAGAACTTCTTTCAATTTCTTAGAAGAACAACGGCTATATCATCAAGCAAAACTCTCCTGATCGTTTTCGAAGTAAGAAGAAGAGTGTTTGCTCAGATTTGATAGAAGACCAGAAGATTTGCTCTCTGTGCGCACATCAAGAAGCATCTTCACTACCCTTCTCATGGAGGGACGGTTGATGGGAAGAGAGCTGGTGCAGAGAAGGCCAATTTGGAGGACTTTGGTGATCTCCATTTTGTTGCAGAGATCAAGCTTTGAATCGATGACGCTCTCCTCTTCTTTCTGTTGAATTGTGCGAAAAACCCACCTTACTAAATCCTTCTTGCCTAGTTCTGGATACACGGCAGGCTTGCCAGTTACCAGCTCCAGGAGTACAACTCCGAAGCTATATATGTCACTCTTTTCATTCAAACGAAGAGTGTAGGGATACTCTGTTAAATGAACAAGATAAACAAATCAATTGGCTTTATAATGTTTTCTACACAAATGACACAAAAATCTTATATATTTACATATCAAACATCTAAATTTTTACATTTACTTTTATCATAAAATATAAAGATTTAAATATTCGTTATGTAAATATATAAAATATTATGGTATGTCTGTAAATATCTTTTTTATAATATAAGAAAAAGGTTAAATTTCAAAATTACCCCCTAACTATTTGTATATTATCATTTTAGTCCATCATTATAATTTGCTCTAATTTGATCTCTCAACAACAAACTTTTATTACATCCGGTGCAAGGACGTAGAGGAACGTCCGGTCGGAGCTAAATTTTCGTCAAAAAACTCGGTATTTTCTTGGTACAACTAGGTATTATTTGATAATAACGATGAATACCGCTCTTTGAAGACCAATACCGAGTTATACCGAGCTATATCGAGAAATACCGAGTTGTACCGAGTTTTTTCTAGGAAAAACTCGGTACAACTTTTGTATAACTCGGTATTGCTCAAGATAGCTCGAAAAAACTCGGTATTGAATCTTCACATGATGTTATTCCTAGTTATTATTCGATACAACTCGGTATTTACTCGATACAACTCGGTATTTGACGGGAATTTGCCTCCGACCGGACGTTACTCTGCGTCCGGTCGGAGGACGTAATAATTGTTCCTCAACAACAGCAACAACAACAACAAGCCTTTATTCCACTATGTGGGGTCTGCTATATGAATTCTTTTTCTTCAGTGTGTCCGGTTAAGAGTCAAATTCTCATTTAACTCTAATAAAAAAAAAATTTTCTAATATTTTTAACCAAGTCTTTTTAGGTATAGCTCTACATTCCTTAATATAATTCAAATCTAATATATCTAGTTTCCTAACCGGCCAGTCATCGGAAGGCTGCTGTTTTATGTGACCAAAACATCTAAGGCAACTCTCTCTAATCTTATCTTCCACTAGAGCTACTCCAACCTTTTTACGTATATGCTCATTTTGTATCATGTCTCTAAGAGCAAAGCCCCTCATCAACCTTAGCCTATTTTTGACTAATTTTGTATAGTTGAAGGACTAAATTATGGCAACGTGAAACTCTGGGATTAATTGGCCATACATGAATGGTCTGTGGACTATTTTGAGATTTTTCTAAAAAATTAAAGCATTGATTTGTTATTTTAAGCTAAATGAATTGTTAAACAATTGACATCTCAAATTTACCCTTAATTGTCCTCTATAATACAGTTATATTTTCATGTAAATGTTCATTTGACAAATTCCTTTTTAACTGATATTTGGCATTATAGGAATTTATCTAAGTTTTTTTGCCAAATAAAAAATTTCAGAAAATGACAGATAAAAATTTTTGACTGAGATATAAAATAACTGGATTGAGATGTGGAAAATCAAACAAACAATGCGACAATTAAAATGCAAATTTGAAAGATTTTTTGTCATTTTCTCCTTTTTTTGTCAAGGAAAAGGAAAGTGTTAGACGATGTGATAAGATTTAGGTTTCGTTTGGGACGGCTTTCTTGTTGCTTCTTAAAGCAGCTTTCTAGTAAAAAAAATTAATTATTGAACTAAAAAGCTGCTTTAAGAAGCAACAAGAAAGCCGGGCTTCGTTTGGGACCGCTTTTTCATTGCTTTCTAAAACGGAGTTTTAGTACAAAAATAAAAAAATTTGTATTAAAACTCCGTTTTAGAAAGCAATAAAAAAGCCGTCCCAAATGAAGCCTTAGTCTTTACAAACTTCCCCTTTAATGTTATTATATTATCAATTTTTTTACTAATTTGATTATGTTTTTTCAGGACCAAGACAGCAAGCTTTTGGGAATTTCTTCAAGCAGGACCAATGCGACAAGTTCTTGTAATTTCTTTGGGCGTCTAGTGACAATTTTGTTACTCAGATACATGTGAAAGAAGGGAGGGAGGGAGAGAGAAGGAAGATTGGTGGGCATCAACAAGCTTGCAAGAACAGGGAAGGGCAGCTTTGACGACTAAAATAAGTGCAATTAGCTGGCCAGGATAAAGGTCCTAAGCGCAGCTCCAACCGAATTCTAAACGCTTGAATGGCGTCGCTCGCATGCTCCAGCCGAACGGTAAAACTTTCGCTATTTGGTTGCGGGTGAACAGTGGGACGCCAATATTGACATTGCACTTTTCATTTTTTCTATTTTTTTGTCTCCACTGAACTTGCTGAATAAACGCACGAAAGAAGAGAACGACCGTTACCTTCGCAAAATGGGGCAAAATGGAGTTCGATTGGAGATGAATCACGGCATTTTTTAGTGAAAAATGAGATTTTCAGTTGGAGATGCCCGAAAATCCCATTTTTCACTTAAAAATGTAGTGAAACTCAAAGATGTCGTGATTCATCTCCAATCGAACTCCATTTTGCTGGCTTCTGCGAAGGTAACCGTCTTTCTCCTCTTTGTCGTGTTTCTTCGGCAAATTCGGTTGATACAGAAAAATCGTGTTTATGAACATTGCGACGCCAATTGGTGTTGCACTATTCATCCGCAAGCAAATAGCAGAAGATTTGACGTTCCGCTGGAGCAACAGAACGAGATAATACGAATATTTGACATTCCGTTGGAGATGCTCTAAAAGATTATAGGCACTGCTGGTGCCTTGTGGGAGGAAATCCTTCAAATGCAAGCATTTAATTGTGACTATACCAAAACACAGCAGCTCTAGTCTAGCTAAAAAACAGAGGGAACAAGCATCTACTTGTCCTATATGGCTAGATCCCTGCAGACTTAACTTGATGTGCAGGATAACACAAACTAACAAGTTTTCATGAAGAAATTACTCAGATCAACTAAAGAACAAACAAGAACATTCCGAAACTAAGTTTAAATAATACTGTAAATGGCGCCAACGGCTGGATGCACCGCATCAGAACAAACAAGAACATTCCTGAATGAAAAGGCTTCATACCTGGAGCTATGTATCCACGTGAGCTAGCAATGGCTGACATTGATTTAGGCCCCTTGCCATTACCAATCCCAAAATCTGCAATTTTAGCTCTAAATTCTGCATCTAAAAGGATGTTATTTGATTTAAAATCTCTGTGAACAATTGGCGGAACACAGTCATGGTGCAGATAGCACAATCCCTGCGAAGCATCCAAGGCTATTTTATACCTTGTAGGCCAATCCAAAAGCCTCTCCTTGCTTCTATGTAGCAAATCTCCCAAGCTCCCGTTTGCCATGTACTCGCAAACCAGGAGGTTCCTTTCCATGTTACTGTAACAGCACCATTGCTTCACAATATTTTTATGTTGAATCATCCCCAGAGCTTCTTCCTGGTTATTGTCGTCGTTTTTCGAGTCTTTTTCTTTACAAAGTTTCTTTACTGCTACAGTCTCGCCGTTGCGGAGCACAACCTTGTAAACCTTCCCGGCAGCGGAGCCGCCGATGATGTTATCCTCGTGTAATGAATTCAGTATCTCATATTCACTGAAGCCAAATTTATGGAAAGAAGGGAGAATCAACCAGGACTTATCCATTCCCTTTTTTGTTCTTCTACTGTTCATATTCCTCAAGTAGAACAATGAAATCCCAACAAGGGCAGCTAACAAGATAACTCCAAGAAGCCAGAAGAACTTCCTATGGGCATGAGTGGCAGCAGAGCATAGTCCATTGAGATCCCAGCATAAACCAGGATTTCCAAGGAAGCTAGTTTTGTAGACTTCGTTGAGGAACAATGGTGGAATTGGACCAGAGAGCAGGTTATTGGAAAGATTGAAATTGATCAGTTTCAAGTTCTGTAATTGTATGGGGATCTCGCCGGTGAAGGCGTTTCTGGAGAGGTCCAGGTAGTGCAGTAGTGACAGGCTTCCAAGTTCTTGTGGAATCCCGCCGGAGAAATTATTGCCGGCAAGGTTCAGCTGCGTTAGATTCTTCCAAGACTGAATTTTGAACAACACGCCGGAGAATGAGTTGTTATGCAGGTCCAGCTGTTTGAGTTCTGGAAGCAATCCAAGTGACTCCGGTAAAGGGCCGGTCAGTTCGTTATCGGAGGCCGAGAATACGGAAAGCTTAGAGAGCGACCCGATTTCAGCCGGAATATACCCGCTAAACTTGTTTCCGGCGATCCGCAAAGTGGTGAGATTGGTGGCGCCGGCGACGCCGGATGCTATGTTTCCGGATAGGGAGTTGTCAGTGAGTTCGAGAATCCAGATATGAGGAAGACCCCAGATACTGGCAGGGACCTCACCGGAAAGCTGGTTATTGGCGAGGCGGATGCGGGTGAGAGTCTTGCATTGACCGAGGCCTTGCGGCAAGCCGCCGGAGAGGTAGTTGTCGAAGATAAGAAGCTCCTGTAGAACCCCGCCTTGGCATATCTCCTTCGGGATCTCGCCGGTAAGCTGGTTGCCGGATAGATCGAGGAACATAAAAGGCGAGCTTTTGCCGAAATTCGCTGGGATGGGCCCAGAAAGATTGTTCGAAAAAATGCGAAACTCAAGGAGTTTGCCAGCCATGGCAGCGGTGGTTGGAAGAGAACCGTTAAACTGGTTCTTGTAAAGGTGGAGGCTTTCAAGCTCTGGGATGGAGAATACGTCATCGGGAATCGGTCCGGAGAGGGAGTTCATCGCGGCGTCAATACGGCGGAGGGCTGTTAAGTTAGAGAGCCCGGCAGGGAAGGTGCCCGTGAGAGAGTTGCTGTAGAGCTCAATCTGAATTACGGAGGAGAGGCCTGAAAGAGTGTCCGGGATGCCACCGGTGAGGGAGTTCCCGGAAATATCGAGGTTTGTAAGCTTGGAGAGATGCCCAAGAGGCCGCGGTATCTCACCAACAAGGCGGCAGCCGGCGAGCCAGAGGATTTCGAGATTGGTAAGATTGGCGAGAGAGGAAGGTATGCGGCCTGGGGAGAACGGGTTGTAGGATAGATTGAGCTGGCGAAGAGTGGAGATGTCACCAAGAAAAGGGGGAATGGTTTCGTTGAGCAGGTTAGCAGTCAATGAGAGGATTTCGAGAGATGGAAGGAGGGCGAAGGAGGGAGGAATGCCGCCTGAAAAGTTGTTTCCGGCGAAGTCGAGGTAGCGGAGAAGACGGAAAGAAGAAAGTGACGGGAGTGGGCCGACGAGGAGGTTTTGGGAGAGGTCGAGGTGGGTAAGGGAGGAGGAGCAGTTGAGGAGGGAAGAGTCGGGGAGGGAGGAGTTGATGTAATTGTATGAGAGCGAGAGAAAGCTGAGGTTTTGGAGGAGGCAGAGAGCTACGGGAAAGGGGCCAGCTAAGTCGAAGCCGGTGAGAATGACTGACGTGACGGTACGGTTTCCGGCGTCGTCTCCGGCGGGGGGAGAGCAGGTGATGCCAGTCCAGTTGCAGGGGGTGGAATCGCTTAGTTTCCAGTTGGAAAGGACGTTATTTGGGTCGTCTAAACCGTCCTTCACCTTGAAAAGATTATCTACTTCGGGGTACAGGGCAAGCGGCGTTGGCAGTAGTTGAATGAAGAGCAGAGCAGTGACAAGGCAGTAGCTTTGCATCTTGGCGTTTCTCTCAACTCTCTTCCTCTCGCGCTCTCGATTCTCCTCTTAGAGCAGAGAAGTAGGAGAGGGTAAAATGAGACAAGAGAGGGATTCGATGGGTCTGGCTGCATGGCCGGCAATGCAGTTGATGTCAACTGCGCGAGAAGTTTCTGAGCTCCAATTGGAAAGGAGATACTGGAATGGACGTGAACGGAGGATTTATTATTATTATTATTATTATTAAAAAAATTGAGTGTTTAAAGTATGATATTTACAAACCTTTATATTTTTATTTGATCTCATAATCTCCCTTAGGGGTGAGCTCGGCGGTGAGCCGGTTTGAACATGACTCACTAATAAGTTTATGAGTCGAGTTTATTGAGCTTTGAGTTTTAGCTAGAGCATGTAATCGAAACGGGTTCGAGTTTGTGCTCAGTCCGACTCGACTTATTAGCTCGTCGAGCTACTTGATTTTAAAATTTTTAATATAACAAAAATTCGAGCTTCATAAATGAGACGAGTTCTAGCTTTTCAATCAAGCTGAACTCGAGCTTTTTAAACAAGCTCAATAAAGAGCTGAGCTTAAACTTGATTTTTATATAGCGAGTCGAGTTTAAGCTCCTTAAAGAGCTCGAGCTCAATATGAGCTACTTTAGCTTAGCTAGATTGAAGAATTTCACGACAGAGAAATCAAGAAGAAGAAAAGGAAAGGGATCGAGAGAAGAGCATTTCAGAAAAACATAAAGAATGTTATTTTCACATTAACTCCAGACTAGTACAGACTAAGATATATAGGTATAGCTATTAACAAGACTTAGAAAAAGGCTACATAAAGAGACACAGATAAAGCTAAGTACAGAAAATATTTATTTCTCTAATACTCCCCCGCAAACTGAAGGTATACGGTTGACAGTCAGTTTGGTGCGAAGTAGATGAAACCTAGGTGTTGATAATGGCTTTGTAAAGATGTCTGCTATCTGATCAATAGTACTGATAGGTTTGATCTGAATGTTTTGTTGGTGAATGTGATCTCTAACAAATATGTGGTCTATTTCAATATGCTTCGTTCTGGCGTGAAAAACTGGATTATTAGCCAGTGCTATAGCAGAAGTATTATCACAAAAAATTGCGGTGGGTTTATCTTGATTTATGCCGAAATCAAGTAATAGACGTCGGAGCCAAATAATGTCTGCCGTGAGAGCTGCAAGCGATCGATACTCTGACTCCGTGGAGGATCGAGCTACGGTGGTTTGCTTCTTGACTGTCCAGGAGATGAGTGTGTCGCCTAGAAATGAACAGTAGCCCGATGTTGATTTCCTTGAAACTGGATCGCCGGCCCAATCGGCATCTGAAAAAGAAGTGAGGGATAAATTAGATTTAGAGATAGGAATACCGAAATCGATCGTACCTTATAACATTTAAGTAATAAAATTTTTTATGTTTTAACTTTTTGCGTTGTCTTCAATAAAAAAATAATAATATACCTATAAAAATTTGATATCATGTACTAATAATTAAAAATATATATATGTCACTTCATCAAAATTAATTACTTCATCTTTCAAAATTAGATATAAAAAATGACCAATTTAAGCATTTATGTCTATGATCACTTCAAACTGTTTTCTAAGTTTGAGAAATCTATTATGTTTTAAAAGCTTTATAAGTAATTTTGAAGTTAATAAATTTGTGGAATATATTGCCTTTTGACATGTGATCTCAAATAAAATAAATATGGATATTGATATATTTTGTTCATGAATATTGAATAGGATTCTTTTTTGTACATTTAGTACTAGTATTGTGACACATGATTGATATAATATCTGATGTGATTCTATAATTACGCTATTATTGTTTAAATTATTAGACTCGAGCAAAATTACTCTTAACTATGATATATTATGTCACAACTCAATCTGATAAATGTATAAATTCTATCTCAACATGAGGTTTTAGATGCTCATGATGTTGTTACAAGTATCTATTACATTTTTTATCAACCCATTGCATTTTGGTTGATTATGGGATCAATTATTCATTTACTTCCTAATGTTACTTTAATTTACTACACTTATCTTCTTAATTATTTCCCTTTTCTCTATCTAAGTGGAGATTATATGATAACCAGTAGGATTTGCTTTTGTGATTTGGAGATATCTTTTAGGAAGTAGAGGTCTAGTCTAATTTTGATACCCATCTATAAGTTTGAAGTTATTTTGGGTATGGACTAATTGAGTTGGTTTGATGTTCGGATTGATTGTTTAAAGAAGATAGTCGCATTGTTTTTGGGCTGTGAAAGTTGTTTATTTTAAAAAGTTAAAGGAGTTTTGTCTTGCTTGATTTTTGTTATGTAAGTAGATAAGTTATGAAAGAAAGTTTTGTGGTATTTATATCTACAGTTCTGGATATGAGTATAGATTTTGGTTCTCTTTTTAATGTCAAAATGTTATAGGACTTCATTTTTTTTTAGGAGATAGTGGGTTTGGCTCTAGATAGAAACATTGAGTTCTGTATTGATGTACTTTTAAGTACAACTCTCATATTCAAAGATCCATATAGAATGACACCTATAAAGCTTCTAGAGTTAAAAGTATAGCTTCAGGAGTTAATGGATAGGATTATTAGCCGCTATATGGTCTGTTGTTTATTTTTAAGTTAAATTGGAAAAAAAAATATGAATAGTTTCCAAAATTTTGATCTTGGTTGTGGCCTATTGTAAACTATCATGATAAGACATGTTCATTCTATGGGTCATATCAGATTTGATTGTGATAGTGGTTATGCATAAAATAAGAGTAGATTAGAGCCTAGAGATTCTAGAAAAGGTTCATGTCTATCTATCTATATTTATAAGAGGTAGTGTAGCAAATTTTATGAGTTCTATTAGTGGAGAACCTATTTAATATATTTGTAGCACTTAGGCTAGTGTTACAAGATGACTTGGAAATACTTTTGATGTGGTCATACTAGGCACAGAGGTGCTGACTATATGTAGGATGGATTTGACAGGCATCCTGAGGAAAGAACTGAGACCTTGAGACTAGTGGGGAGATTAAGTATAGCTCCACCTCGTGTATTTTTTATGTATCCTCTAGCATAGATGGTTGTCAATCTATAAGGAGACGTGTTTTTTAGGCTAAATGAGGTCCAACAGTATTGTTGCTTTAGCCTCGATACATGCAAGAGTGTATAGCTTGACTTAGCATGAGGCTTGGGGATGCGCCTTGTGAAAAACTCTTAATTATTTTTAAGAACATTTTGACATAGAACGATTAAAAAAATATTTCAAGTGTTAAGTCAAAATCAAAAATAGTCTTCGACATAACATATATATTACTTTTCTTTAGTTTTTCTAATTTTTTCATAATTTTGGGGCTTAGGTAAAATGTTTAAAGAAATTAGCACTTATCAGTGCAAATATAAATTTTGGGACTGTTAAGTGTCTGTTTTACAAACAGTTTTTATTAGAGTCTTTTAAACATGCTTAGCTCATTTATGATTTTTTTTTTTGTAATTTTGGATAACCAATTTGGAAGATATAAAAGGACTTTTGGCTAAATTTCAATAATTAATATAATTATCTATATGTTATTTGATCTTTTTTTTATAAAATATTATTTTATTATTCCACTTAACAAATTTTTTAAAAAGCATGCCTCATTTCGGGTAAGAGATGAAAAAGGGAAAAAAATAGAAAAAAATGAGAGAAAAGAGAGGAGAGAGAAAATAAAAATCCAATTTTGAGTGAATTCATGCCATTTTTTTCCATCGGTCTAAATTCTATAAGATGGCGGTGAAGCATGCAATGCTTTATGGTGCTGAATGATGGCCATTAAAAGAGAAGCATAATACTAAGTTAAGTGTGGCAGAGATGAAGAAGCTCAGGTGGATGAGTGGTTTTACCCTTAGAGATAGGATACAAAATGAGCATATACGTGAAAAGGTTAGAGTAGCTCCAGTATAAGATAAGATTAGAGAGAGTCGCCTTAGATGGTTTGGTCACATAAAACGGCGGCCTTCCGATGACCCGGTTAGGAGAGTAAAGGTATTAGATTTGACTTATGTTAAGAAAGGTAGAGGCAGACCTAACAAGACTTGGTTAGAAAATATTAGGAATGAACTTTTTTTATTAGATTTAAACGAGAAATTGACTTTTAATATAACACAAAGGAGGAAAAGGATTCATGTAGCCGACCCCATGTAGTGGGATAAAGGCTTGATGTTGTTGTTGTTGTTGTTGTTGGTCTAAATTCGTCTCGAGGTAAGTCACACTATGCCTAAATGTTTAAAAATATATAATCTACAACTAATTTTTTAATTAAATTTGTGTTCTTATTTTAAAAAATGTGAATAACTTTGATTTGGGAAAACTTTCATTGCGTAATTTTTTCTATGTTACAGAGATTGAGATTATATATATTTTGAGAATTTTTTAGAAATTTTACTAGAGGTTTTGAAATTCCTGAGATTTTATTGAATAGAAAATTATTTGGATATTAAAAATAGTGTTTTAGTATGAAAAAAGTCTTAAAATATTATTTTACACAATTCTTAATAATTTGATTATTTTTAAAAATATGCATTTTTCCTAGTAGGGTTTTTTATTGTCTACCATTAGAGAAAACTATAAAATTCTAACGCATGCTCAATTATACTTTAATTACTATAATATGATTAAAATGTGCATATATAAATAAATAATATCTATTGGGAGTCATAAGGGCCATAATTTTTTGAGATTCTATTTGTGTAAGAGAATATTCTAGTGTCTATAAGGCATGTTCTGATAACTTTAAGTCATATTCTAGTGCCTATGAGCATGTTCTGGTACTATAAGTATAAAATGGATTCATAAGGGACTAGAATCCTTTAAGATTATGTTTGTATATGAAGAATATGATATGAACTATTCTACGATATAAATTACAATTTATTTATCTGCTGAGTAATATTGTTTAAATAATTGAATAACTGTTATACTCTTATTACATTTCTTACTACATTGGTTTATTAGAATACATTTAACTATTTTTAAATATTTCATAAAATATTTAATAAAAGAATTAGGAAATTTAGAGTAGCTTGTGTGGTTTGCTGTACTATTGTAGCTTACTGTGATTTTGTTTCTAGTTTTCAGGATCTTGGGATTTTCATGTCACAACTCAATATAATAGGATCTGTCTTGATTGGATTTGATTGTGACACGCCTGATATAGTTATAGGTAAAACTTATATTTATGCTTTGCCATATCAAATTTTGTTTGAATCAGGTGCTAGACATTCTTTTATTGCATTTATATTTTATACTATTGCATTCTACTTTATTTATTATTCTACCTACCATTGATTCTATAATGTTTAGTTGCATCTGTCTATGTGAGGTACATATGTCTGATAGAAAGTTCAAAAAATACTTTGATATTGTTAGATATATATGAATTTGATGCATTCTAAGTATCGACTAACTGATTCAATACATGGCTTGAATTGATTGTCCAAATAAGAGGGTAGCTTTATTTATGGAAAATATTAAGTGTTATTTTTAGGGAATTTGAGGAATAATATCTTTTTTTTTTTTTTTTTTTTTGGGAATTTTAGCCCATTTATAGCTTGGATGTTTTTTTACAGATCTAAACCATTCTAAGGATGCTTCACACATAGACTCGAACCCTGGACCTCTTAGTTGGAAGCCTAAGCTCTCAACCAATAGGCCAGGGAGAGTTGTGTAGGAGTAATATCTTGAATAATAATTGTTCTACAAGTAGATAAGTTTAGGAGGAAAGTGAATATGATATTTCTAGCGTATGTGAAAGTTAAGAGAATAATTCCTAAAAGTGTCAAGAACGTCCCTAAGGGCATCTCCAACGGAAAATCTCATTTTTCACTCCAAAATACCGTGAAACTAAAAAATGTCATGATTCATCTCCAATCGAACGTCATTTTACCTGTAACGGTTGTTCATACTTTTTTCGGCAAGTTCGGTAGAGACTAAAAAATGACTAAGATGAACAGTGCAACAGCAATATTGACGCGCACTGTTCATCCACGATGAAATGCCGTAAGAATTGCCGCTCGGTTGGGGCATTCGAAAACGGCAAATAGTTGTTTGCCGTTCCATTGGAGATGCTCTAAGGCAAAGGAATTTTTTGATGTATTTCTTGAGGAATTAGTCAGTATGTCACCTGATAGAGAAATAGAATTCTATATTGAGGTTTTGCCCAGTACCACTCCCATTGCTAAGGTTCCATACAATTCTTAAATTAAATAAATACTATCTCTCAAAAAATAAATAGTTTTGAGAACAAGATATAATAAAACTTTTCAAGAGAAATGAGCAAAAAAATATTAAACAAAAATATAAATCAGGTGGTTTAGCTCAAAAATTTTTACATAAATGTCTAGATGCCTAACATAACCATTAATTCATCTACTTGAGCTATCTTTTCTTTGCTTCACATGAGTGGAGAAACCCTCATAATACTTTATTAAAGAGAATCTTATCTTCACATTTATCATGCATGATAAAATATTTAATATGATTATAGTTTACAAAACATAAAATAAATATAATTAAAAAAAATTATCTTATAAGTTGTGCTGATGTTTGTGGGTGAAGGGTTGGGAATATAATAGCCAAAGATCAAAAGCAAATAAGGTTTTGATTTAGCTTACAAATTTCTCTCACATTTTCTCCAAATAGAATTTTAGCAATGGAGCTACATAATTATTAATTTTTATTTTATATTCATTATCATTAAATAAATAGATAAACAGGCTCATGCCATCAACATAAATAACATCATGAATGATCTCCAAATTTACCCTCATGAAGTAAGAGGCCAATGGACATTTAAACTTTTTCAAAGGTAGGTGATGCAACTTTTATTAACTTTGGTGGTACATCCATGATGATGGTGATGAGGGTGATTTCAAAGTATTTTTCTCCTATTTTCAATGATGATAGTGATGGAGCCCTATTTTTAATGATTTTCAATGATGATGATGATGATATGCATTATGGTATACTCCATCATCATGTTCAATTTTTATACTTTAAAACACAAGTTTTTAATGATCATAGTTAAACTCTAATTAATTGTTAATCATTATTGATCAACTAATTAATTTATCATCCTATTGTAACTATTGTAAGGAAAAGTCTGTTTAAGATGGTTATAGTGTTTTGTAAAATTAGTTGTGAAATTATTATTGGAAAAGTAACTTAGGGTTTGTTAGGGGTAGTTTTTTTTACTATTTTCTAAAATGGCTTCCTTATTCAAAAATTTCTAATTCAAAAATTTTATATACTAGAAAGCTAGTGTAGAAAGCAATAAAAAAGCAGTTCCAAACAAAGCCTTATGTTTTGTTTGAAAAAACTTTTTTATTAATTTTTAAAACAGCTTTCTAGTACAAAAATTTTTTGTTTAAGAAATTTTCGTACTAAAAAGTTGCTTTTGAAAGCAATAAGAATGGTATCCCAAATGAAACCTTAGTTAGCCCGAGTAGATTTCATAAGCAAATTTATGAAAAATAGTGAAAAATAATAAAAAAAAATAGTAGCCAAATGAAATTGTAATTATTGTTTGAAAAAAAAAATATAACAAGTAGCTATCTCAAATCGGCCCAAAGTAATATAAAATTTATTATATTCCACATAATTTAGACTTCATTTGGAACAACTTTCTTACTATTTTCTAAAATAGATTTTCAGTACAAAATTTTTTAGTTCAATTTTTTTTTTTACAAAAAAAATTGTTTTAAAAAGCAATAAGAAAGTCATACCAAATGAAACCTTAAACTCAAATTTCTCTATATTTAGCTTCCATGTCAAGTTAACTTAACCATAATGTACTGTACTTAGTTGACCTAATTACAATGTTTAAATACCAATTAATTAATTCCCAATTTGTCTAATTAACATATATTTAGTCTAATCTAAAGTTTACAAAAATCATTTTTATTTGTATTCATATAAAAAATAATAATATTCAAATATACTTTCTTCCTTTAAGTAAATATTTTCTAAACTAAAAAAACAAAATTCAAACGTCATTTTAGTTCTTAAATGCTTAAAATTTGACCAAAACTTTATTAAATGATAAGAGTTAAAACATTAGTCTAATAAGTCAGGCAGCCTTCTTGACTTAAATATGTATTGTTTGCAGCTACCAAAAAAATGTTAGATAAAGACTTCTGATTAGAAATATAGGATAATTATTTGTAAATAATTATATTATTAAATAGAAAAAAGATTAGATTAGGACTTCTAATAATTGTGCATGAGGTGGCGGCTTATGATTGGAACCTTTCTTCCTACTGCCGTTTTTAACCGTTAAATTCATTCAACGCTCAACATGAAAAGAAATCAGTTTTAAAATCTGTTTGGGACCATTATTTTTTTTTTATAAAAGTGATTATAAAGTTTTTGAAATTGCTGTAATAAGTAAATTTTAACATAGTTTTTTTTTTAAGTAATGAAAAATTATAGCTAAATAAAATTATGATTATGATCTGAATTCAAAATATATTACGAAATTTGTCACAAATAGATCCTTAATTAAAAATGTAAGATAATTATTTATAAAAATTGATATCATAAAAAAATTATGATTAATATTAAAATTTGAAAAAAGACCTAATGGAAAAGTATCAATTTGGTCAATTAATTTCTTAAATAGAAATCAAATAGTCCTTCACTAGAATTATTTAGGTCCCTATTTAAATAGTCAAGTAATTAAAAATTAGGTTTTTAAATAGTTGAGGATTATGTTAGTCATTCATGTAGACTCAGATGAACATTTTAGTTCTTATCTCATTAATTTTTTTTTTAATTAATGGTATTTAAGATATCATATGTGTTACTAATTTTACCTGTTTATGCCATTGAATTTTGTATTAGGAGATTTATGGTACAATTTTGTTAATATTATATGAATATTTATCTTCTTAGTTATCATATAATCATATTATAATTAAATAATGAATTTTTAAAATTCATATAAAATAAAATACTTTTTATTATATCTATACGAATATCTTATAATTTTAAAGTAATCTTTTTAAATAGTAGCTCAATAGGACTATAATTACAGTCTAGAAAGCAAAAGATAAGAAACTTGACTCAAACAAATCCTTAATTAAAAATATAAGATAATTATTTCTAAATAGCAATATCATAGAAAGAATTATGATGAATACTAAAATTTGAAAAAAAAAGAAAAAAAAAAGATTTATCTCCGAATTTTTTTTGTAAGTACTAAATAGTCCATATTATATAAAAGTAACAATTTGGTCTATTAACTTCTTAAATAGAAATCAAATTAATCATCAGTGGAATCATTTAAGTACCTAATTAAGAATCATAACTAACAATGAGACATTTAAATTGTTGGGGACCATTTTGTCCTTCAAAAATAGTTAAATTTCCAATTTTTATCCTTCTCTCATTAAAATTTTTTAATTTATTTCATTGAGTACTAATTTTACCTATATATTTTAATGAATTTTATATTAGGAGATCTATAGTACACATTTTTTTCCAAAATTATATCCAGATTTTCACATAATCACGTTTTAATTAAATGTAGTTTTATAGTTTATACAAAAGAAAATACATTTTAAAATATTATACAAATATCTTATAATTTCTATTTACTACATGATACTTATTTTATGATGCTTGTGATGTAGGGGTGCAAACGAGTCGAGCCGAGCTCGAGCCAGGGGGTGTTCGAGTCGAGCCTGACAATCAAAACCCGAGCTCGAGCTCGAGCTCAAACTCGAGTCGAGCTCAAAATCCGAGCTCGAGCTCGACTCGTCGTCAAATCGAGCGGCTCGTCGAGCTCGCTATCGAGCCTTTCGTCGCGCACGCGCCCGATCCCGCGCAGGCGGCCGCTCCGGCTGGCGCAGCCCGCGTCCGCTCCCGCCTCCAGCAGACGCAGCCCGCGTCCTGGTCTGTTGTTTATTTTAAGTTAAATTGAAAAAAATTGAATAGTCCAAAATTTGATCTTGTTGTGCCTAATTGTAAACTATCATGAACTAAGACATGTTCATTCTAGGTCATATCAGATTTGATTGTGATAGTGGTTCATGCATAACAATTAAAGTAGAGATTAAGCCTAGAGATTCTAGAAAAGGTTCATGGTCTATCATATCTATATTTATAAAAGGTCAGTGTAGCAAATTTTATGAGTTCATTAGGGAGAAACCTATTTAATTATTTTGATAGAAATTAGGCTAGTGATTACAAGATGACTTGGAATACTTTTGATGTGGTCATACTGGCACAGAGGGGCTGACTATATGTAGGATGATTTGACAGGCGTTCCTGAGGAAAGAACTGAGACCTTCGAGACTAGTGGGGATGATTAAGTATAGCTCCACCTCATGTTTTTTATGTAATCCTCTAAGCATAGATGGTTGGCCAAATTCTATAGGAGACCGTTGTTTTTTAGGCTAAAATGAGGTCCAACAGTATTGTTGCTTTTAGGCCTCGAGTACATGCAAGACGTGTATAGCTTGCACTAGGATGAGGCTTGGGGATGCGCCTTGCTGAAAAACTCTTAATTATTTTTAGAACATTTTGACATAGAACGATTAAAATAAATATTTCAAGTGTTAAGTCAAAATCAAAAATAGTCTTCGACATAACATATATATTACTTTTCTTTAGTTTTTCTAATTTTTTCATAATTTTGGGCTTAGGTAAAATGTTTAAAGAAATTACGCACTTATCAGTGCAAATATAAATTTTGGAACTGTTAAGTGTCTGTTTTACAAACAGTTTTTATTAGAGTTCTTTAAACCAGGCTTAGCTCATTTATGATTTTTTTTTTTGTAATTTTGGATAACCAAATTTGAAGATACAAAAGACTTTTGGCTAAATTCAAATAAATTAAATATAATTATCTATATGTTATTTGATCTTTTTTTATAAAATATTATTTTTATTTTTCCACTTAACCAAATGTTTTTAAAAAGCATGCCTCATTTCGGGTAAGAGATGAAAAAGAAAAAAAAATAGGAAAAAAAAGAAGAAAAGAAAGAGAGAGAAAATAAAAATCCAATTTTGAGATGAATTCATGCCATTTTTTCTTCATCGGTCTAAATTCGTATAAGATGGCGTGAAGCATGCAATGATTTATGATGCTGAATGATGGCCATTAAAAGAGAAGATAACTACTAAGTATTAATGTGGCAGAGGATGAAGAAACTCAGGTGGATGAGTGGCTTACCCTTGGAGATAGGATACAAAATGAGCATATACGTGAAAATGTTAGAGTAGCTCCAGTATAAGATAAGATTAGAGAGAGTCGCCTTAGATGGTTTGGTCACATAAAACGGCGGCCTCCGATGACCGGTTAGGAGAGTAAAGGTGTTAGATTTGACTTATGTTAAGAAAGGTAGAGGCAGACCTAAACAAGACTTGGTTAGAAAATATTAGAAATGAACTTTTTTATTAGATTTAAACACGAGAAATTGACTTTTAATATAACACAAAGGAGGAAAAGGATTCATGTAGCCGACCCCATGTAGTGGATAAGGCTTGATGTTGTTGTTGTTGTTATTGGTCAAAATTCGTCTCGAGGTAAAGTCACACTAGCCTAAATGTTTTAAAAATATATAATCTACAACTAATTTTTTAATTAAAATTTGTTTCTTATTTAAAAAAAATGTGAATACTTTCTGATTTGGGAAAACTTTCATTGCGTAATTTTTTCTATGACAGAGATTGAGATTATAATATTTTGAGAATTTTTAGAAATTTTACTTAGAGGTTTTTAAATTCCGAAGATTTATTGAATAGAAATTATTTGGATATTAAAAATAGTGTTTAGTATGAAAAAAGTTCTAAAATATTATTTTACACAATTTCTTAATAATTTGATTATTTTTAAAAATATGCATTTTTCCTAGTAGGGTTTTTTATTGTCTACCATTTAGAGAAAACTATAAAATTCTAATGCATGCTCAATTATACTTAATTACTATAATATGATTAAAATGTGCATATATAAATAAATAATATCTATTTGGGAGTCATAAGGGCCATAATTGTTTGAGATTCTATTTGTGTAAGGAGAATATTCTAGTGTCTATAAGGCATATTCTGATAACTATAAGTCATATTCTAGTTCCTATGAGCATGTTCGTTACTAAAGTATAAAATGGATTCATAGAGGGACAGAATCCTTTAAGTGATTTGTCTGTATTTGAATATGATATGAACTATTCTAAAATAAATTACAATTTATTTATCTGCTGAGTTATTGTTTAAATAATTGAATAACTATTATACTTTATTCATTTCTTACTACATTGGTATATTAGAATACATTTAACTATTTTTTAAATATTTCATAAAATACTTAATAAAAGAATTAGGAAAATTTAGAGATAGCTTTGTTGTGTTGGTTACTGTTAGTTAGCTTACTGTGATTTTGTTTCTAGTTTTAAGGATCTTGGGATTTTCATGTCACAGCTAATATAATAGGATCTGTCTTGATTGGGTTTGGTTGTGACACGCCTGCTATAGTTATAGGTAAAATTATATTTATGCTTTTGCCATATCAAATTTTGTTTTGAACCAGGTGCTAGACATTATTTTATTGCATTTATTTTTTACTATTGCATTCTACTTTATTTATTATTCTACCTACCATTGATTCTATAATGTTTAGTTGCATCTGTCTATGTGAGGTACATATGTCTTGATAGAAAGTTCAAAAAATAGTTTGATATTGTTAGATATATAGAATTTGATGCATTCTAAGTATCGACTAACTGATTTCAATTACATGGCTTGAATTGATTGTCCAAATAAGGAGGGTAGCTTTATTTATGGAAAATATTAAGTGTTTTTTAGGGAATTTGAGAGTAATATCTTTTTTTTTTTTTTGGACATTTAGGCCATTTAAGGCATACTCACACACACAACGCATACACATAGACTCGAACCCTGGACCTTCTTAGTTGGAAGCCTAAGCTCTCAACAATAGGCCAGGGGAGTTGTGTAGGAGTAATATTCTGAATAATAATTGTTCTACAAGTAGATAAGTTTAGGAGGAAAGTGAATATGATTTTCTAGCGTATGTGAAAGTTAAGAGAATAATTCCTAAAAGTGTCAAGAACGTCCTAAGGGCATTCCAACGGAAAAATCTCATTTTTCACTCAAAATATCGTGAAACTAAAAAATGCCATGATTCATTCTCCAATCGAACGTCATTTTACCTGTAACGGTTGTTCACACGTTTTTTCGGCAAGTTCGGTAGAGACTAAAAAATGACGAAGATGAAACGTGCAACAGCAATATTGACGTCGCATTGTTTCATCCACGATGAAATGCCGTAAGAATTGCCGCTCGGTTGGGGCATTCGAAAAAACGGCAAATAGTTGTTTGCCGTTCCATTGGAGATGCTCTAAGCAAAGGAAATTGATGATATTCTTGAGGAATTAGTCAGTATGTCACCTGATAGAGAAATAGAATTCTATATTGACGTTTTGCCCAGTACCACTCCCATTGCTAAGGTTCCATACAATTCTTAAATTAAATAAATACTATCTCTCAAAAAATAAATAGTTTTGAGAACAAGATATATTAAAACTTTTCAAAGAGAAATGAGCAAAAAAATATTAAACAAAAAATATTAAATCAGGGTTTAGCTCAAAATTTTTTACATAATGCCTAGATGCCTAACATAACATTAATTCATCTACTTTGAGCTATCTTCTTTGCTTCACATGAGTGGAGAAACCCTCATAATACTTTATTAAAGAGAATCTTATCTTCACATTTTATCATGCATGATAAAATTTAATATTGATTAATTTTACAAAACATAAATTAAATATAATTAAAAAAACTATCTTATAAGTTGTGCGTGATGTTTGTGGTTGAAGGGTTGGGAATATAATAGCCAAAGATCAAGAAACTAAGGTTTTTGATTTAGCATACAATTTTCTCTCACATTTCTCCAAATAAAATTTAGCAATGGAGCTACATAACTATTAATTTTTATTTTATATTTCATTATCTACAATTAAATAAATAAAATAAAATAGGCTCATGCCATCAACATAAATAACATCATGGAATGATCTCCAAATTTACCCTCATGAAGTAAGAGGCCAATGGACATTTAAACTTTTTCAAAGGTAGGTGATGCAACTTTATTAACTTTGGTGGTACATCCATGATGATGGTGATGAGGGTGATTTCAAAGTATTTTTCTCCTATTTTCAATAATATAATGATGGAGCCTATTTTTAATGATTTTCAATGATGATGATGATGAGATGCATTATGGTATAACTCATCATCATGTTCAATTTTTATACTTTAAAACACAAGTTTTTAATGATCATAGTTAAACTCTATATAATTGTTAATCATTTATTGATCAACTAATTAATTTATCATCCTATTGTAACTATTGTAAGGAAAAAGTCTGTTTAAGATGGTTATAGTGTTTTGTAAAATTAGTTGTGAAATTATTATTGGAAAAGTAACTTAGGGTTTGTTAGGGTAGTTTTTTTTACTATTTTTCTAAAATGGCTTCCTTATTCAAAAATTTCTAATTCAAAAATTTTATATACTAGAAAGCTAGTGTAGAAAGCAATAAAAAAGCAGTTCCAAACAAAGCCTCTATGTTTTGTTTGGAAAAACTTTTTATTAATTTTTTAAAACAGCTTTCTAGTACAAAAAATTTTTTGTTTAAGAAATTTTCACTAAAAAGTTGCTTTTGAAAGCAAATAAGAATGGTATCCAAATGAAACCTTAGTTTAGCCCGAGTAGATTCATAAGCAAATTATGAAAAATAGTGAAAAATAATAAAAAAAAATAGTAGCCAAATGAAATTGTAATTATGTTTGAAAAAAAAAAAAAATATAACAAGTAGCTATCTCAAATCGGCCCAAATAGTATATAAAATTTATTATATCCACATAATTTAGACTTCGTTTGGAACAACTTTCTTACTTTTCTCTAAAATAGATTTTCAGTAAAAATTTCTAGTTCAAAATTTTTTTTGTACAAAAAAATTGTTTTAAAAAGCAATAAGAAGTCATTACCAAACGAAACCTTAAACTCAAATTTCTCTATATTTAGCTTCCATGTCAAGTTAACTTAACCATAAATGTACTGTACTTAGTTGACCTAATTACAATATTTAAATACCAATTAATTAATTTCCCAAATTGTCTAATTAAACATAATATTTAGTCTAATTCTAAAGTTTACAAAAATCATTTTTTATTTTCATTATATAAAAAATAATAATATCAAATATACTTCTTCCTTTAAGTAAAATTTTCTAAACTAAAAAAACAAAATTCAAACGTCATTTTTTAGTTCTTAAATGCTTAAATTTGACCAAAACTTTTAAATGATAAGGTTAAAACATTAGTCTAAAAGTCAGGCAGCCTTCTGACTTAAATATGTATTGTGCAGCTACCAAAAAAATGTTAGATAAAGATTCTGATTAGAAATATAGGATAATTATTTGTAAATAATTATATTATTAAATAGAAAAAAGATTAGATTAGGACTTCTAAATAATTGTGCATGAGGTGTGCGGCTTATGATTGAACCTCTCTTCCTACTGCCGTTTTTAACCGTTAAATTCATTCAACGCTCAACATGAAAAGAAAATCAGTTTTAAAACCGTTTGGGACCATTAATTTTTTTTTATAAAAGTGATTAAAAGTTTTTGAAATTGCTGTATAAGTAAAATTTTAACCATAGTTTTTTTTTTAAGTAATTGAAAATTATAGCTAAATAAATTATGATTTATGATCTGAAATTCAAAATATATTACAAATTTGTCACAAATAGATCTTTAATTAAAAATATAAGATAATTTATTTATAAAAAGTGATATCATAAAAAAAATTATGATTAATATTAAAATTTTGAAAAAAGACCTAATGGAAAAGTATCAATTTGGTCAATTAATTTCTTAAATAGAAAATCAAATAGTCCTTCACTAGAATTATTTAGGTCCCTATTTAAATAGTCAAGTAATTTAAAAATTAGGTTTTTAAATAGTTGAGGATATTGTTGTCATTCATGAGACTCAGATAACATTTTAGTTTCTTATTCTCATTAATTTTTTTTTTAGTTAATGGTATTTAAGATATCATATGTGTTACTAATTTTACCTGTTTCTTCCATTGAATTTTGTATTAGGAATTTATGGTACAATTTTTTTAATATTATATGAATATTTATACTTCTTAGTTATCATATAATCTATTATAATTAAATAATGAATTTTAAAATTCATATAAAATAAAATACTTTTTATTATATCTATAGAATATCTTATAAAAAGCTATGTAAAAGAATTTTTACAAAAAAATTTTTAAAATAGTAGCTCAATAGGACTATAATTACAGTCTAGAAAGCAAAAAGATAAGAACTTGACTCAAACAAATCCTTAATAAAAATATAAAATAATTATTTCTAAATAGCAATATCATAGAAAGAATTATGAAGAATACTAAAATTTGAAAAAAAAAAAAAAAAAGAATTTTCTCCAATTTTTTTGTAAGTACTAAATAGTCCATTTATATAAAAGTAACAATTTGGTCATTAACTTCTTAAATAGAAATCCAATTAATCATCATGGAATCATTTAAGTACCTAATTAAGAATCATAACTAACAATGAAACATTTAAATTGTTGGGGACCATTTTGTCCTTCAAAATAGTTAAATTTCCAATTTTATCCTTCTCTCTTAAAATTTTTAATTTATTTCATTGAGTACTAATTTTACATATTATTTTAATGAATTTTATATTAGGAGATCTAAGTTACACATTTTTTTTCCAAAATTATATCAGATTTCACATAATCACGTTTTAATTAAATGTAGTTTTATAGTTTATACAAAAGAAAATACATTTTAAAATATTATACAAATATCTTATAATTAATTTACAACATGATACTGTTGCGTCATGGAGTATTCGCGGCGGTAGAAAATATAGTTTAAGTTCTTAGTATTGTAGCGAAGATCCAGCACACAACTTAGATAAGTGAAGGGCTGTAGCATTCATAAGACTGACACCCAGAGTTTTTACATGGAAATTCCCTGAAGAGGGGGAAAAACACGGGGCAGGCCCAGTATTTGAATGACCACTAGTATTGTAGTACGTTACAATGAGGCCCTTCCTTGGAGAGAGGCCTTGTGTATTGAACTGTAAGCAATATAACATCATATAGATGCATTACATGGTAGGAAAGTGACAATTATGTCGTTTGATCGAAG